>NW_027020550.1:55000-60683 GCF_036884655.1 Musa acuminata AAA Group
CCAAAAACGGGCCAAAACTGGCCATTTTTGGCTGCGCGAGCGAGCGGCGAGCGGCGGACAGCGAGCGAAGCGAGAGGCAGCACCGTCCCTGCTATACGAAAGCCCCATCCAGCCCTGTGCCACCCGGGGGGTTCCAGGGTGCTGAGATGGCTGACATTTTGCTCCGCTCACGACGGTCGCCGCGGCACACAAGAACAGCCCAAAAACAGGCCAAAACAGCCCAAAAACGGGCCAAAACTGGCCATTTTTGGCTGCGCGAGCGAGCAGCGAGCGGCGGACAGCGAGCGAAGCGAGAGGCAGCACCGTCCCTGCTATACGAAAGCCCATCCAGCCCTGTGCCACCCGGGGGGTTCCAGGGTGCTGAGATGGCTGACGTTTTGCTCCGCTCACGACGGTCGCCGCGGCACGCAAGAACAGGCCAAAAACTGGCCAAAACAGCCCAAAAACGGGCCAAAACTGGCCATTTTTTGCTGCGCGAGCGAGCGGAGAGCGGCGAACAGCGAGCGAAGCGCGAGGCAGCACCGTCCCTGCTATACGAAAGCCCCATCCAGCCCTGTGCCACCCGGGGGTTCCAGGGTGCTGAGATGGCTGACATTTTGCTCCGCTCACGACGGTCACCGCGCCACACAAGAACAGCCCAAAAACAGGCCAAAACAGCCCAAAAACGGGCCAAAACTGGCCATTTTTGGCTGCGCGAGCGAGCGGCGAGCGGCGAACAGCGAGCGAAGCGAGAGGCAGCACCGTCCCTGCTATACGAAAGCCCCATCCAGCCCTGTGCCACCCGGGGGGTTCCAGGGTGCTGAGATGGCTGACGTTTTGCTCCGCTCACGACGGTCACCGCACCACGCAAGAACAGGCCAAAAACTGGCCAAAACAGCCCAAAAACGGGCCAAAACTGGCCATTTTTGGCTGCGCGAGCGAGCGGCGAGCGGCGAACAGCGAGCGAAGCGAGAGGCAGCACCGTCCCTGCTATACGAAAGCCCATCCAGCCCTGTGCCACCCGGGGGTTCCAGGGTGCTGAGATGGCTGACGTTTTGCTCCGCTCTCGACGGTCACCGCGCAATGCAAGAACAGGCCAAAAACTGGCCAAAACGGCCCAAAAAACGGGCCAAAACTGGCCATTTTGGTCTGCGCGAGCGGCGAGCGGCGGACAGCGAGCGAAGCGAGAGGCAGCACCGTCCCTGCTATACGAAAGCCCCATCCAGCCCTGTGCCACCCGGGGGGTTCCAGGGTGCTGAGATGGCTGACGTTTTGCTCCCTCTCGACGGTCACCGCGCAATGCAAGACAGGCCAAAAACTGGCAAAACGGCCCAAAAACGGGCCAAAACTGGCCATTTTTGGCTGCGCGAGCGAGCGGCGAGCGGCGGACAGCGAGCGAAGCGAGAGGCAGCACCGTCCCTGCTATACGAAAGCCCCATCCAGCCCTGTGCCACCCGGGGGGGTTCCAGGGTGCTGAGATGGCTGACGTTTTGCTCCGCTCTCGACGGTCACCGCGCAATGCAAGAACAGGCCAAAAACTGGCCAAAACGGCCCAAAAACGGGCCAAAACTGGCCATTTTTGGCTGCACGAGCGAGCGGCGAGCGGCGGGACAGCGAGCGAAGCGAGAGGCAGCACCGTCCCTGCTATACGAAAGCCCCATCCAGCCCTGTGCCACCCGGGGGGTTCCAGGGTGCTGAGATGGCTGACGTTTTGCTCCGCTCTCGACGGTCACCGCGCAATGCAAGAACAGGCCAAAAACTGGCCAAAACGGCCCAAAAACGGGCCAAAACTGGCCATTTTGGCTGCACGAGCGAGCGGCGAGCGGCGGACAGCGAGCGAAGCGAGAGGCAGCACCGTCCCTGCTATACGAAAGCCCCATCCAGCCCTGTGCCACCCGGGGGTTCCAGGGTGCTGAGATGGCTGACGTTTTTGCTCCGCTCTCGACGGTCACCGCGCAATGCAAGAACAGGCCAAAAACTGGCCAAAACGGCCCAAAAACGGGCCAAAACTGGCCATTTTTGGCTGCACGAGCGAGCGGCGAGCGGCGGACAGCGAGCGAAGCGAGAGGCAGCACCGTCCCTGCTATACGAAAGCCCCATCCAGCCCTGTGCCACCCGGGGGGTTCCAGGGTGCTGAGATGGCTGACGTTTTGCTCCGCTCTCGACGGTCACCGCGCAATGCAAGAACAGGCCAAAAACTGGCCAAAACGGCCCAAAAACGGGCCAAAACTGGCCATTTTTGGCTGCGCGAGCGAGCGGCGAGCGGCGGACAGCGAGCGAAGCGAGAGGCAGCACCGTCCCTGCTATACGAAAGCCCCATCCAGCCCTGTGCCACCCGGGGGGTTCCAGGGTGCTGAGATGGCTGACGTTTTGCTCCGCTCTCGACGGTCACCGCGCAATGCAAGAACAGGCCAAAAACTGGCCAAAACGGCCCAAAAACGGGCCAAAACTGGCCATTTTTGGCTGCACGAGCGAGCGGCGAGCGGCGGACAGCGAGCGAAGCGAGAGGCAGCACCGTCCCTGCTATACGAAAGCCCCATCCAGCCCTGTGCCACCCGGGGGGTTCCAGGGTGCTGAGATGGCTGACGTTTTGCTCCGCTCTCGACGGTCACCGCGCAATGCAAGAACAGGCCAAAAACTGGCCAAAACGGCCCAAAAACGGGCCAAAACTGGCCATTTTTGGCTGCACGAGCGAGCGGCGAGCGGCGGACAGCGAGCGAAGCGAGAGGCAGCACCGTCCCTGCTATACGAAAGCCCCATCCAGCCCTGTGCCACCCGGGGGGGGTTCCAGGGTGCTGAGATGGCTGACGTTTTGCTCCGCTCTCGACGGTCACCGCGCAATGCAAGAACAGGCCAAAAACTGGCCAAAACGGCCCAAAAACGGGCCAAAACTGGCCATTTTGGCTGCACGAGCGAGCGGCGAGCGGCGGACAGCGAGCGAAGCGAGAGGCAGCACCGTCCCTGCTATACGAAAGCCCCATCCAGCCCTGTGCCACCCGGGGGGTTCCAGGGTGCTGAGATGGCTGACGTTTTGCTCCGCTCTCGACGGTCACCGCGCAATGCAAGAACAGGCCAAAAACTGGCCAAAACGGCCCAAAAACGGGCCAAAACTGGCCATTTTTGGCTGCGCGAGCGAGCGGCGAGGCGGCGGACAGCGAGCGAAGCGAGAGGCAGCACCGTCCCTGCTATACGAAAGCCCCATCCAGCCCTGTGCCACCCGGGGGTTCCAGGGTGCTGAGATGGCTGACGTTTTGCTCCGCTCTCGACGGTCACCGCGCATGCAAGAACAGGCCAAAAACTGGCCAAAACGGCCCAAAAACGGGCCAAAACTGGCCATTTTTGGCTGCACGAGCGAGCGGCGAGCGGCGGACAGCGAGCGAAGCGAGAGGCAGCACGTCCCTGCTATACGAAAGCCCCATCCAGCCCTGTGCCACCGGGGGGTTCCAGGGTGCTGAGATGGCTGACGTTTTGCTCCGCTCTCGACGGTCACCGCGCAATGCAAGAACAGGCCAAAAACTGGCCAAAACGGCCCAAAAACGGGCCAAAACTGGCCATTTTTGGCTGCACGAGCGAGCGGCGAGCGGCGGACAGCGAGCGAAGCGAGAGGCAGCACCGTCCCTGCTATACGAAAGCCCCATCCAGCCCTGTGCCACCCGGGGGGTTCCAGGGTGCTGAGATGGCTGACGTTTTGCTCCGCTCTCGACGGTCACCGCGGCAATGCAAGAACAGGCCAAAAACTGGCCAAAACGGCCCAAAAACGGGCCAAAACTGGCCATTTTTGGCTGCACGAGCGAGCGGCGAGCGGCGGACAGCGAGCGAAGCGAGAGGCAGCACCGTCCCTGCTATACGAAAGCCCATCCAGCCCTGTGCCACCCGGGGGGTCCAGGGTGCTGAGATGGCTGACGTTTTGCTCCGCTCTCGACGGTCACCGCGCAATGCAAGAACAGGCCAAAAACTGGCCAAAACGGCCCAAAAAACGGGCCAAAACTGGCCATTTTTGGCTGCACGAGCGAGCGGCGAGCGGCGGACAGCGAGCGAAGCGAGAGGCAGCACCGTCCCTGCTATACGAAAGCCCCATCCAGCCCTGTGCCACCCGGGGGGTTCCAGGGTGCTGAGATGGCTGACGTTTTGCTCCGCTCTCGACGGTCACCGCGCAATGCAAGAACAGGCCAAAAACTGGCCAAAACGGCCCAAAAACGGGCCAAAACTGGCCATTTTTGGCTGCACGAGCGAGCGGCGAGCGGCGGACAGCGAGCGAAGCGAGAGGCAGCACCGTCCCTGCTATACGAAAGCCCCATCCAGCCCTGTGCCACCCGGGGGGTTCCAGGGTGCTGAGATGGCTGACGTTTTGCTCCGCTCTCGACGGTCACCGCGCAATGCAAGAACAGGCCAAAAACTGGCCAAAACGGCCCAAAAACGGGCCAAAACTGGCCATTTTTGGCTGCACGAGCGAGCGGCGAGCGGCGGACAGCGAGCGAAGCGAGAGGCAGCACCGTCCCTGCTATACGAAAGCCCCATCCAGCCCTGTGCCACCCGGGGGGTTCCAGGGGTGCTGAGATGGCTGACGTTTTGCTCCGCTCTCGACGGTCACCGCGCAATGCAAGAACAGGCCAAAAACTGGCCAAAACGGCCCAAAACGGGCCAAAACTGGCCATTTTTGGCTGCACGAGCGAGCGGCGAGCGGCGGACAGCGAGCGAAGCGAGAGGCAGCACCGTCCCTGCTATACGAAAGCCCCATCCAGCCCTGTGCCACCCGGGGGGTTCCAGGGTGCTGAGATGGCTGACGTTTTTGCTCCGCTCTCGACGGTCACCGCGCAATGCAAGAACAGGCCAAAAACTGGCCAAAACGGCCCAAAAACGGGCCAAAACTGGCCATTTTTGGCTGCACGAGCGAGCGGCGAGCGGCGGACAGCGAGCGAAAGCGAGAGGCAGCGCACGTCCCTGCTATACGAAAGCCCATCCAGCCCTGTGCCACCGGGGGGTTCCAGGGTGCTGAGATGGCTGACGTTTTGCTCCGCTCTCGACGGTCACCGCGCAATGCAAGAACAGGCCAAAAACTGGCCAAAACGGCCCAAAAACGGGCCAAAACTGGCCATTTTTGGCTGCGCGAGCGAGCGGCGAGCGGCGGACAGCGAGCGAAGCGAGAGGCAGCACCGTCCCTGCTATATACGAAAGCCCCATCCAGCCCTGTGCCACCCGGGGGGTTCCAGGGTGCTGAGATGGCTGACGTTTTGCTCCGCTCACGACGGTCACCGCACCACGCAAGAACGGACCATAAACAGGCCAAAACAGCCAAAAACGGGCCAAAACTGGTCATTTTTGGCTGCGCGAGCGAGCGGCGAGCGGCGAACAGCGAGCGAAGCGTGAGGCAGCACCGTCCCTGCTATAACGAAAGCCCCATCCAGCCCTGTGCCACCCGGGGGGTTCCAGGGTGCTGAGATGGCTGACGTTTTGCCTCCGCTCACGACGGTCACCGCGCCATGCAAGAACGGACCAAAAAACAGGCCAAAACAGCCCAAAAACGGGCCAAAACTGGCCATTTTTGGCTGAGCGAGCGAGCGGTGAGCGGCGAACAGCGAGCGAAGCGAGAGGCAGCACCGTCCCTGCTATACGAAAGCCCCATCCAGCCCTGTGCCACCCGGGGGGTTCCAGGGTGCTGAGATGGCTGACGTTTTGCTCCGCTCACGACGGTCGCCGTGCCACG
>NW_027020551.1:0-37498 GCF_036884655.1 Musa acuminata AAA Group
AAGTTGGTCGAGAATTTTTTTCAATCTTCCATTAAAACAGTTTACTCTGATGGCGGAGGCGAATATCAAGCCCTCACATCCTGTCTCTCCACTTGTGGTATACAACACCTCAAGTCACCCCCACATACTCCCCAATTGGTTGGCTCTGCTGAACGCAAACATCGACATATTGTTGAAACTGGTCTCTCCCTTCTACATCAAGCATCCATGCCACCACCTTTTTGGTCAGTAGCTTTTCAAACTGTAGTTTATCTCATTAATCGTATGCTCACTCCAATCTTACAATACCAGTCATCATTTGAAAAATTATTCCACAAGCTTTCAAATCTTTATAAACTCAAAGTTTTTGACTGTTTATATTCTCCATTGCTCCATCCCTATGCCTCACATAAGCTAACACCACGATCTAAGCCTTGCACTTTTATAGGCTACTCTCTTGAACATAATGCTTTTCGATGCTATGAACCCTAAACTAAAAAAGTCTTTATATCACGTTATGTTATTTTTTAGGAGTCTGTCTTTCCTTTTCAAAATAATCCTACTATGTAGGCTACTCCGATAAACATACATCACTGGAATATCCCTCCGATCTTATCACACGAACCTCCAATGACACCGTCCAGTCCTTACCCTCAAGATCCACATACTACTATTACTCCAGTTCAACAACTTCTCACTCCCTCTATTTTCGTCAATAAATTATCGCAATTCATGCATTGACCATCTACTACGCATTGGTCTGCGATCAAACGAATTTTGCGGTATCTTAAAGGGACTCTTACTCATGGCATTTTTCTTCGCAAAAATACTTCACTTCATCTCCATGCCTTTGCTGATGTTGATCGGGTAGGGAACTTTGATAATAGAACAACTACATCATGGTACATTGTCTTCCTTGGAGCTACTCCAATCAGTTGGTGTTCTAAAAAATAAAAGATGGTTGCACAATCTACAACTGAAGCTGAATACCATGCCATCGCCACTGCCTTCCACTACAACTGAAGCTGATCTATACGAAGTGGAAGTCGATGGCAATGTGTTCCATTCCCACATGAAACACATTGCCATCGACTTCCACTTCGTACGAGATCAAGTTGTTAGACATCAACTCTGTGTTTCTCACGTACATACAACTGATCAACTAGCAGACTCACTCACAAAGCCTCTCGCCATCGGTCCAAGATCGGCATCCTCGATGGAAGCTCAATCTTGCGGAGGCATGATAAGCAGATAAGATTTCCTCAAGGTAGTTGAGGAAATCTCTAAGTACTTGAGAAAAATCCTCCCTACTGAATGTGTATAACCTCCCTACTGAATGTGTATAAATAGCTATCAAGAACTCACTATCTAAATGAACTAGGCAATTACATCTCATACATTTTATAGTTTCTTCTATAATTTTTATCTTTCTATCTTCTTCGTTTAATTCTTTACAAAAAAAAGTCACTTAAATGACTCTTACATGTGGATTAGGTGACTCGACTAATGTGAAGATGAAGTATCAAGCATAAAACAATAATATTGATGCATAAGTGTTGATGGATCTGTCACCTCATTTTTATCGCAACAAACAGTCAAAGAAATTAGTGTTCAAGTAAAATGCTTCGGCCAAAATGTCAAGTAGCCGTATATTAAGATATCAACAGTAGCTTGAAGTACAAGAGGAGCTATGTTAGAACCCTTGCAGATTCTAAACTTGGGGTTGATCTCTTTAGGGGATCGGCCTCCTTGGAACTCTATAGGGGTTCCTCCCTCCAAGTTACTGCTCAAAGGCTGCAGAAAAGATTCATCTATTGCTTATGAAAAGAGAAGGAATACATGGCTATTTATAGGGCTTATAAACCCTAACTCCTAATAGGACTCATACTTAAGACTCTTACTTCTAACTAACTCATAGTAGGACTCCTAGTCAAGACTCCTATTCCCTTACAACTCCTAATTCTTCTATAAGAAAACACCTCCTATATGAATGCCCCTCTCAATTAGGACTCTCCTAGCTAGAGTCCTAACAGAATGTCCCTCTCAATTAGGACTCTCCTAGCTAGAGTCCTAACAGACCCGCCCTCTTCAAATCAGCCTTGTCTTCGAAGCTGATGATTCGTGAATTCTGGGAATTTGATCTTCAAGTCGTCATAGTTCTCCCAAGTGGCATCTTCTATTGGTAGGTTCGCCCACTATATTAGCACTTCATTAGTGGGTCATCGTCGTTGAGTCACGATCCGTCGATCAATAATGGCACTTGGCTGGGTCTAGAGTTCTCTTTGGGTAGTCATATTTGGTGGGTGGCTTTGGGCTGTCTCCAAGCACCTATTTAAAACTTTCGTCTGGCCATCGGTTTGTGGGTGATATGCCATACTCCTTTTTAATTTAGTACCCTGCATATGAAATAACTTTGTCCAAAATCTGCTCGTGAAGATGTAAGTAGAATTTATCGTCAGCACAATGCGTCCCTTATAGTGTAATTCTTTTGAGTCCCAATTGTAATGAGCCATGGGGCTTGGTGCTTCCTCCAATTTTTTTATAATTTTACTAGTCTCTGAATCTTCCTGCCATTCTATCTTAATATCCTTAAGAAAGTCGCTGGTCGGAAGTGAAACGGTCGAAACTTCAACTTGCTCGGGTAGCTGCGAAAGCTCATCTGCAAGAACATTCTCTTTCCCCTTTTTGTAAGTTATTTCATAATCAAATCCAAGAAGTTTTATTACCCTTTTTTGCTGCTCAGGGGATGATATTTTTCGCTCCAAAAAGTACTTGAGGCTTTTATGGTCAGTTTTAATTTGAAATCGTCGGCCAATCAAGTAGGGTCTCCACCTCGTTGCTGCGCGCACAATGGCGAGCATCTCCTTATCATATGTTAACTTATTTTGATGGGAGGGAGATAATGCCTTGCTAGTATATATGAGTGGTCGACCATCATGCATGAGAATGTCTCCCATTCTGTCTCCAGATGCATCGGCCTTAATGATGAAGGGTCGGTTGAAATCTGGTAGCGCTAGCACTGGCGTCGTCGTTATGGCTGTCTTAAGTTTGTCGAAGGCAATGGAGGCTTTGTCCGATGATTGGAAGACATCTTTTTCCAGTAAGGAAGTAAGTGGTGCACTGATCTTTCTATAGTTTTTCACGAACTTACGGTAGTAGCCTGTTAAACCCAAAAAGCCATGTAGTAATTTTATATTCCTCGGGGTCAGCCAGTTTTGCATTGCTCCAATTTTGAAGGGGTCTACTACCACACTTTCCTCTGATATGATATGCCCAAGATATTCCACCTTCTTTTGAAGAAAGCAAAAATTCATAGTGGTTGTTGTGTGTTCAAAAGGTGGTTTTCGGTATGTCTTCTTCGCATACTCGTATTTGATGATACCCGGATCGAAGGTCCAGCTTTGTGAAGATTTGTGCTCCCTTAGCAACTCATCTACTACTGGAATAGGGTATTTATCCTTGATGGTTATGCTATTGAGAGCTCGGTAATCAACATATAATCGCCATATTCCATCCTTCTTTCGTATGAGGAGCACCGGTGAAGAGTAGGGGCTGCAACATGGCCGATTAACTCATGTTTTGAGCATCTCTTTTACAATCCTTTCTATTTCATCCTTCTGGAGATGTGGATACTGATATGGCTGAGCATTTACTAGAGATTTGCCTGGAAGAATCGTTATACAATGATCATGCCGACGGGTAAGAGGTAGGTTACGCGGTTCGTCAAATATATCTGAAAATTCAGCAAGCAAAGGAAGTAGATTTGGATCTTCAAATTCCATTGGCTCTCCTTTAATTTTCTACTCAAGTTGTACCAAAAAGCCCCTGCATGCTTTATGCAAAACCTTCTCCATTTATTGTGTGCAAATCATCGTTACGTCACCCTCACGTTTCCTGTGCAGTATCACCTGTTTCTCCTTACTGTAAAATTTTATAATTAGTTACATAAAATTCCAAGAAATATCACCTAATGTCATCAACCATTTAATTCTGAGTATGGCCTCATGATCATCAAGAGGGAGGAGGAAGAAATCTGCAATTATCTCTTGGTCCTACAACAACAGTTTCACTTGCGGGCACCTATGATCACACTTCAAAATCCGTCCGTTGGCGACCTTAACGACAAACCTGCTGCAATTCTCAATAGGTAAGTTCATATGGACAGCAACCTTACTGTTTATGAAGTTATTAGTGCTGCCCATATCGATGAGAACAATGATCGATTGTTGTTTGAGAAGGCCTCCAACTTTCATCGTTTGCGGGTTTGAGTAGCCAGCTAGTGTATGCACCGTAACTTCAGTCGGTTGTGGCTCTTCTTCTGCATCTTTTTCTTCATGTTCAAGGCTCTCTTCTGGATGTTCAATGACCTCTTCTTCTATTGGTTCAATCATAAGAAGTCTCCCTTTACTACAGCGATGCTCACGGCTCCACGGCTCGTCACAATGCCAACATAACCCCTTCGCATATCGCTCCCGAAGCTCTTCTCTTGTTAACCTCTTTGGTGTAGGGACTTGGTTGACAGTAGAGGAGGCTAAGGGCTTCAATATTACTGGTTGAGGAGCGACCCTAGTCCTCCGAGCTTCATGGTTCAATTTCTCCTCTTGATGTCGTGCGAAAGAGATGGCTGCCATAAGCGTATACGGTTGTCGCGCTTTAACTTCTCCTCAGATCTCCGGCTTCAAGCCCTCAATGAAGGTCCTCAATAGCTATTTTTGAGACTAATCATAAGTTTGATTAGATAACCTTTCAAACCTAGTTTGTGTTGGGAAGAAACCTGTTAATGCGGAATAATTCTTTTCCCTCTTTGTGTATCAAAATAGGTTCCTCATCAAAATATCAACTTGATATCAAAATGCTAATATCAATCAGCACAGCATAAACAATAGAGCAATAAATCAATCACACAGTGAGACCAAATCTTTTTAACGTGGAAAACCCAATGTGGGAAAAACCACGGGACCGCAGTCCACCTCAAACTTCCACTATCAATAATAATGATAACAGGTTTACAGTAGGTCTTCTCTAGAATAACTAGAGGATTAGAATAACATCAAGATCATAGATCTTAGCTCAAGAATAGCATATCTTCATCAGGATGGAATTCTAGGTCTCACGGAGTAGATATCGTAGGAAAGTACCTTAGAGAGGGTAAACTGCAGATCAACACCGTTAGGATTATAGAGCTTGCTGCAAGGATTCTCCACATAAAATTTGGGCCGAAACTGATAACGTTTGGCCACCGATCGTCAAGCAGAAAAACTCAGAAACCTTACTTTCTCTCTATTTCTCTCTCTCTTTTCTCTGTACGCCGCCGCTGCACGCTCACTGTGCACGCTGTACGCTCACTCAATTTTTTCCCTTTCTCTCTTGATTTCTTTGATTTGGGCTGATGGCCCAAATTTGTCCAAGCCCACATATGGGCTGGACCCAACAATTCTCCCCCTCCAGCTCATATGGTGGGCTGTACCAAGCCCGCTCTTCGCCTACATGCTTCAAGCTTCTCCTTAGGCAAAGACTTTGTCAACATATCTGAACCATTATCATTGGTATGCACCTTTTCCAACTGTAATTCTTTCATCTCAAGCACATCACGAATCCAGTGATATCTCACATCAATATGCTTGGATCTAGAATGGTATGTTGAATTCTTGGAGAGGTGAATGGCGCTCTGACTGTCACAGTAAACAGTATATACTTCCTGTTTCAAGCCCAATTCCTGTAGAAACTTTTTCATCCATAAAGTTTCCTTACAGGCTTCAGTAACTGCTATGTATTCTGCTTCTGTGGTTGATAGAGCAACACACTTCTGTAACTTAGACTGCCAAGAGACTACTCCTCCTGCAAATGTCATCAAGAATCCTGAAGTGGACTTCCTGGAATCAGTATCACCTGCCATGTCTGCATCTATGTAGCCTTCTAACACAGGTTCATCACTGCCAAAACATAAACACAACCTGGAAGTACCTCTTAGATATCTTAATATCCATTTCACTGCTGCCCAATGTTCCTTTCCAGGATTAGAGAGAAATCGGCTGACAACTCCAACTGCATGAGCTATATCTGGCCTAGTACAAACCATAGCATACATCAAACTGCCTACTGCAGATGAGTAAGGCACTTTGGACATTTCTTCTTTTTCTTTCTCACTTGTAGGACATTGTTTCGCACTCAGTTTGAAATGACCTGCAAGTGGAGAACAAACTGCTTTGGCTTTACTCATATTGAATCTTTCAAGAACCTTTTCAATGTAAGTCTCCTGAGATAGCCAAATCTTCATTTTCTTCCTATCACGAAGAATCTTCATGCCAAGTATTTGTTTCACCGATCCTAAGTCTTTCATGGCAAAAGACTTACTTAGCTCTCTTTTAAGCTTTCCAATTTTTCCAACATCATGACCAACAATCAGCATATCATCAACATATAGTAGTAAAATAATAAAATCATCATCTGAAAATTTCTTCATAAACACACAATGATCAGATGTGGTTCTATCATACCCTTGGCTCATCATAAAGGAATCAAACTTCTTGTACCACTGTCTAGGTGCCTGTTTGAGTCCATATAAGCTTTTCCTAAAGCTTACATACCAGATTTTCTTTTCCCTTGACTTTGAAACATTCTGGTTGCTCCATGTAAATTTCTTCTTCTAAGTCACCATGAAGAAATGCTGTTTTTACATCAAGTTGCTCAACTTCTAAATTCAAGTGGGCAGCCAAACCAAGAACAACTCGGATAGAGGACATTTTTACAACCGGAGAAAATATTTCTTCAAAGTCAATACCTTTCTTCTGACTGAATCCTTTCCCAACTAGTCGTGCCTTGTATCTTTGTTGTGAGCTATTATTTTCAGTCTTCAATTTATAAACCCACTTATTCTTGAGAGCTTTCTTCTCTTTCGGCAGCTTTACCAAGTCATAGGTGTGGTTCTCAAGCAAGGATCTTATCTCTTCTTGCATGGCTTTAACCCACTCACTCTTATTCTCATGTAGAATAGCTTCTTGGTAAGTTTCTGGCTCTCCCCCGTCAGTAAGCATAACATACTCATGTGGAGGATATCTGGTAGAGGGTTGTCGCTCTCTAGTGGATCTTCTCAATGAAATCTCAACTGGTGGTGGAGGTAGCTGTTCAGTTGGTTCAGAATCATCAACTGTAGGTGTATCATCACTAGTATTCTCACCACAATCTTCTTGTTCATCTCCCCCATGATCATCATGAACTACAGGTGAAGGAACTGGACCCAAACTCCAAGGAATATAAACAGAGGTTTCTGGCTTCTCAACATTATCACCATCATCAAACAATTGGTCTTCAAGAAACACAATATCTTTGCTTCTAATAATATTCTTGTTCACTGGATCCCATAATCTGTACCCAAACTCTTCATGACCATATCCCAAGAAGATACATGCTTTTGCCTTATTATCATCAAGCTTGGACCTCTCATCTTTGGGAATATGAACAAATGCTTTACACCCAAAGACTCTCAAATGATTATAAGATATATCTTTTCCTCTCCATACTCTCTCTGGAACATCACCTTGTAGAGGAACTGATGGAGAAAGATTTATCAGGTCAACTGTAGTTCTCATAGCCTCCCCCAAAATGACTTCGGTAACTTGGCGTGAGAAAGCATACACCTAATCCTTTCTTCAATGGTTCTGTTCATCCTTTCTGCCACACCGTTCTGCTGAGGAGTTTTAGGAACTGTTTTCTCAAGCCTGATATCATGGAACCTACAATAATTCTCAAAAGGACCCCTGTACTCGCCACCATTATCTGATCGAACACACTTTAGCTTTCTATCAGTTTCTCTTTCAACATTGACATGAAACTCCTTGAAAGCATCGAGTACCTGGTCTTTAGATTTCAAAGCAAAAGCCCACACTTTTCTAAAATGGTCATCAATAAAAGTAACAAAATAAAGAGCACCTCCAAGAGTTCTAGTTTGCATAGTACAAACATCAGTATGAACTAAATCAATAACATCAGATCTTCTAGATGATGGATATGTCTGAAATGTAACTCTATGTGTTTTTCCAGCTAAGCAATGATCACAAGATTTAAGAGATGTACCTTACGACTCTGGTAAGAACTGCTTTCTAGTAAGAGTTTGAAGTCCCTTCTCGCTAATATGTCCAAGCCTCTTATGCCAAAGATCTATACTTTCACCTTTTCGAATTGCATTAATCTCTCCTTTGTGTAGCTTAGCTTCCATGACATAAATGTTGAATCTCGTATTTTGATGATGAAACTACTTGATATATGTTTATGATTTAATCTGCGTTTTGAGTGACGCAGGATGCTTCGATCAGGATGAGACAATTAAAGCAGGAACATCATGTTGTGCCGGAGGAACATGTCAGAAGATTGGACGTCGGGCCGGTGGATCGGTCGACGTATCGACAGAAGGCTTCGGGTCGTGGACTCGGGCATCGGGCCAAGAAGAGCGGGTATTGTGCCAAGGATATCGGAGTTGCGGAGTCAACTGGCCGATTGGGCAATAGGCCACAGGAAAAGACGATGCGCCGAAGAATCGGACGAAGCGTCGAGGGACCAATGACATGCCGGACAACTTGGTTAATTGCTTAGAACTAATTGTCTCGATTGAAGTTTTTGTTTTGTTGTGCAGGATTAACTACGATGAAAGTTAGACAAGCAGCAGGTGTTGCGCCGGAGTCAAGATCATGATCACGTTGGGAGTTCTAGAGTTCGACGGAAGTTCGGACGGTCGTCGGAGGTTCAGCGAGAACAGATCCAAGAAGTCCAGAAGCTTGCCAAGCGAAGCTCGTCGGAACTCGCCAAGTGGATCGTCGCAAAGTCCAGGAGTTTGCCGGAAGTCCGCAGAAGCATCACCGAGGGTTCATCGGATGATCGACGGAAGTTCGCCGGAAACTCGCCGGAAGAAGCGATTGACGTACCGAAGCAGAGCTGCAGAATTTGTCTTAGATTTAATCGTAGTTAGCACGATGATTAAGTTAGAAATGGGAGGTGATCCCATTAGCTTAATCCTGGGGCAATTGGGCCCCTGAAGAACTCAAGTTGGGTCGAATGGTTCAACCCATTCGAACCCAAGTAGCTGTGGGAGGTGCAACCGCCCAGGCAGGGAGGTGCAACCGCCTAGGCTAAGTCTCCCAGCGAGACTGGGCGGTGCAACCGCTCCAGCCAGGAGGTGCAACCGCCCACGGCTCAGTCTCCAAGTGAGACTGGGCGGTGCAACCTCCTCTGTCAAGAGGTAGCACCGCCAGAGCTCAAGTTCCGAGCTCTGCCGAGAGGTGCAACCACCGAGCTCGGTCTTCGAGCTCTGGCAGAGTGATGCAACCTCCTTGGACAGGTGATGCATCGCCTGAGCTCGGTCTTCGAGCTCTGGCAGGAAGGTGCAACCACCCCTGACAGAGAGGTGCATCCGCCTGAGCTCAGTCTTCGAGCTCTGCCAGGCGGTGCAACCTCTCCAGTCAAGAGGTGCAACCGCCTGATCCCGGAATTCCGGGATTTGATGGTTTTGAGCTCGAATTTTGAACTGGGTTGGGGCCTATAAATACCCCACCCATTCAGCACTGAAAAGATATAGACCTACACCGAAATCTTGATCTTTTCTGTGATTCTAAGAGCTCAAAAGTGTTGTAAAGCCTTTAAGTCTCCTCCTTCTGTTCTTCAAGTTTTCAGTTGTAAAGTGAGGAGAGAAAGGTCTGTAAAGGTTGTCTCCTGAGCCTGTCAAAAGGAGAGAAATTGTAAAAGGGCAGTTTGGCCTTCGCCTATTGAAGGAAGGCCCCTAATTGACGTCGGCAACCTCGTCGGTGGAGGAAGCCAAAAGTGGAGTAGGTCAAGGCTGACCGAACCACTCTAAATCTCTGGTTTGCGTTTATTTTCGAGCACTTTATCATTACTGCAAACCTCCTTCATTACTACTGCTCTCTGCGCTTTCACGAACAAGTTATAAGTGCTGTTCTTCCGAATCTGCATTTAGACGTAAATTCGTATTTTCATACATTACAGTTTACGTTTACGTTTGATTCTGCAGAACTGTTTTCCGTGCCTTTACGAACGAGCTTCTTTGCAGTTTACACTTACATTTTGATCCTATTGATAACTGCAAACTGTCCTCTACAATTTTACGAACGAGTTTTAACATTTAGACGTAAAACTGCATTCAGACGTAAATCGGCTTTCCTCGCTCAATCATCAGTTCTCAGTTCACGTTTACGTCTTGATTTCAACTGCATACTGCCTTCTGCGAGTATACAAACGAGTTTCAAAGTTTAGACGTAAATCTGCGTCTAGACGTAAAACTGCGTTTAGACGTAAATCTGCGTTTAGACGTAAATCTGAGTTTAAGACGTAAATCTGAGTTTAGACGTAAATCTGTGTTTAGACGTAAAACTGCGTTTAGACGTAAATCTGCGTTTAGACGTAAATCTGCGTTTAGACGTAAATCTGCGTTTAGACGTAAAACTGCGTTTAGACGTAAATCTGAGCTTAGACGCAAACTGCGCTTTCATACAAACTGAGAATTAGCTTTTGCATCATAATAGTTTTTATTGAACGAACGCAGCTTTTGGTATTTAATCGCTGTAAGATTTCCGCTGCACTAATTCACCCCCCCCCCTCTTAGTGCTCTCGATCCTAACAATTGGTATCAGAGCCGGGTATTTCTCATTTCGGATTTACACCTGAGAGAAATAGCTCTTCAAGAGGGCTTTTCGGTCTTTCGTCCACCGTTGTTTAACGGATTGGACTACACTTATTGGAAAACTCGAATGAGAGTTTTCTTGATTTCTACGAATTTAGACTTATGGAGTATCATTGAAAACGGTTTTCAACTTCCCTCCAAACCGATGAACGAATGGTCGGATTTGGAAAAGAAGTATTTTTCTTTAAACGCGAAGGCTATGAATGCCTTATTTTGCGCATTAGACAAAAATGAGTTCAATCGGATTTCTACGTGTGAAACGGCTTTTGACATTTGGCGAATTCTTGAAATCACGCACGAGGGAACTAGTAGAGTCAAAAACTCGAAAGTTAACTTTTTATTGCATGATTTTGAGTTTTTTCAAATGCAACCAAGCGAGACTATAGGCGATATGTACACCCGTTTCACGGATGTCGTCAATAGTTTAAGAGCTCTTGAAAAATGTTTTTCGGACTTTGAACTCGTAAACAAGATTTTGCGTTCTCTTTCTAAGAAGTGGGATTCAAAAATAACTGCAATACAAGAAGCTAAAAACCTAAACAACTTACCACTTGAAGAACTAATTGGTTCATTGATGACATATGAAATGGTGTACAATGCACATGATGAACATGTTGAACTATGGACAAATGAATGCCACTTGAGCGATGACTCAAGTGATGAGGACAATGATGAACAAAACAACCTTCCAAAGAACAGGAAGGATTTGGGACATAGAACATTTGAAGACCACTCGAGCATAAGCTCAAGTGATGGTGAACTTAAACTACAAATGAAACGAAAATTAAAAAGCAAAAAGAATCAAACTACTTGCTTTAAACGCAAGAAGAAGAACAAAAATTGGGATGAATCGAGCTCCTCCGAAGAAGAGAAAGTCAACAAAAGCAAGGCGGCAAACTATGCCTTAATAGCCTACAATGATGAGGTAATCGAAATCCCCCTAATTTACTTCGAAATTACATGATGCTTTTCATGATGCATTTTTTTCTTTAAATTTTCTTGAAAATTATATTTTTAATAATTTAATAATGAAAATGCAAAAATATGATCATGCTTGTAATCTTGAAAATGATAATGAAAATTGCATGCCTTATGTTAATGCAAGATAGAAATCTAATGATTTTACACCTAGTGAGATTAATCTTATTTATGTGCTTGAGAAGCAAGAATGTATATTTTGATGATTTTCATATTGCTTTTCAATGACGATACATGGCTTTTGTCTGAAAGGCTTGATATTTTTCATTGTCTTTGTTTATTAAAGATAATGTATGGTTTTGACATAAAAATAAAGATTTGAGCATGCTATTATAAAGTCAATCATAAATTAAAACTAAAGAAGTTTTAGGCATTTATAAGAATCATTCAAAATTATGTTCAATGAAACCTTGCTTAATGTTGCAATGAAAATATTAAAGTTATACTTGATGATTTCAGATTTGACAAATGCTACACTTTAAATATGAATCATTCTTCAATCAGATTAAATGCTTCAATCATTTTCTATCTCTAAGAGTTCTCGATTTTGGTGAAATACAAGTGATAAATTCATTTATGATATCTTGTAAATCACTTGAATTATGAATGAGTTTTTCTTTTTTATGATGTGTTAAAAGAATCACTTAAAAAGAAAATGTTTTTCCCATTTTATCGAGATTAATGATTTCATGATATTATGTGAATCTCGAAACTGATTTTGATGAAATAGTAATAACGTTATTCATGTTATGAATCTTAAAAATGATAATATGCTTCATGTGATAATATGGATACATGAAACACTT
The DNA here is from genome assembly GCF_036884655.1 of Musa acuminata AAA Group. Taxonomy (NCBI): domain Eukaryota; kingdom Viridiplantae; phylum Streptophyta; class Magnoliopsida; order Zingiberales; family Musaceae; genus Musa; species Musa acuminata. The sequence continues at coordinate 12,451 of NW_027020551.1, forward strand.
ATGATATTCTGTGTATTCATAAAATATTTATCTCATCATCCAATAACTCTTCTTGATATTCCTTATGAGATGAAATGAAATAATGCATGAAATACAAATGAGGAGTTAATGATCATGCATAATAGGATGTAATGAATTCTAGATACCATCGTTTGAATATCTATGATCATGCTGCCAAAATGATATATCATGGATGCTTGAATATCATGTTTGATATGCTTATGATGATGATTGATTTTTCGGTATCATGCATAAATTTTTTGAAATGTAATGTTAATGAATTTGTGCATTGAAACTATAATGATGCACAAATAAGAATGATTACTTACCTTTGTCATGATTTAGAAATTGATGTAAAGGGTTTTTCCCTTGTTGACAATGACAAAGGGGGAGATAGCTAGCTTGTACAAGTCAAGAAGATGAAAAAACTTGATTGCTAGCTTGCCCATTTTAAGAAGCAAAGATTGCTAACTTGCTTATTTCAAGAAGAAAAATTGTCTTCTTGAACATCACTATCTTGAATATCTCAAGAAGCAAAACTTGCAATTTGCACATTGCAATAGGAAGCAAGAATCATGAGCTTACACAAGAAAGCTATCTTGCATTTGCTTTCAAAATTTTTGCTAGCTTATATATTGTGAAACTTGTATATCGTAAAAATTGCTAGCTTGTTGGTCTAAAGAGAAGCAAAAAGTTGCTATCTCAAAAGAAGCAAATGTGCTATCTTGCCTATCTCAAGAGGCAAAAATGCTAACTTGCACATCTAGCAAAACTTGACAAATTTGCATATATCAAGAAGCAAGAGTTGCTTTCTTGAACATCTCAAAATTGCTAGCTTGCGGGCCTTAAAATGTACAAATTTTTTTGCTAGCTTGTATATGGTAAACCTGCTATCATACTATCATGAGTATGTCTTATCTTTATGATTGTATTTGAAAAATAATGGCAAAAATACGTCTTAATGATTGAACGTGTTAAAATTATTTTTCGAACCTTCTTGATTGAATGATCGAATCACTTGATTGGCATAATGATTTTACACAATTACATGTTGAATACAAAACTTCCATGATAACAAGCATGCTTTACCTTCATGATTCTAATTGAATATCTATAGCAAAACCTTGTTCGAATGGAAGAAAGACTCAAATTTCATTTTCGGATTCTCTTGAGTCTAACATATCAAGTTCACTCTCTTCCAAACTTAACAAGCATATGCCATATCAAGTTTAGTTCATATCATTGATTTTTGACATATGTAATTGACTAGCAAATACATCTCTCATACACACATCATGTGAAAAATATTTTTTGAGAAATGGATTTGATGAATATGGATGAAAGTGTTTTTACTTGCAAGGATTTATTTCACATACATAACAACAAGCACTTATGCTTAAAATTTGCTTATATCGTTCTCCGTTTTGTTGATGACAAAGGGGGAGAAATATATGAATTGATGCTATGAACACTGATGCTAGGCTTGCATCATCAAGAGATATATGAATTGATATGATTGCCATATTTGCAATGCTTGCATCATTAAGAGATATATGAATTGATGCTATGATTGCCAAACTTGTATTATGCCATGTTTTCATCATGCGTTAAGATATCAAAAACTTGTATCATAATTTTACGCGTTGATATCTTACCATGTGATTAAATGCTACAATTGATAAACACTTGAAATGTTTGCGTTATGATATCAAAAGCTTACATCGTAATTTTTCATATTGGTATTTGATATTAGCAAACTTGCATGATGATAAAACTTGACATTATGATTTTCATGCAATGAGTTGAACCAATATCACACACACTTGATTGTAGTACTTCTCCTTTTTGTTGATGACAAAGGGGGAGAAGTATGTTGATGACATGACATGTGATGCATAAGTTTATGCATAAGTTCATGTTGTCGTGTTGCAAGTATTCATGATGAATATTGCAATGACTTGAATTCAGTTTGAATTCAAGGTTCTATCAATATGACATATTGATAGGGGGAGTTTGTTTAAACTTCGGGAGTTAAGCTTAACTCCGTCATCAAGTGGTTGTCATCATCAAAAAGGGGGAGATTGTTGAATCTCGTATTTTGATGATGAAACTACTTGATATATGTTTATGATTTAATCTGCGTTTTGAGTGACGCAGGATGCTTCGATCAGGATGAGACAATTAAAGCAGGAACATCATGTTGTGCCGGAGGAACATGTCAGAAGATTGGACGTCGGGCCGGTGGATCGGTCGACGTATCGATAGAAGGCTTCGGGTCGTGGACTCGGGCATCGGGCCAAGAAGAGCGGGTATTGTGCCAAGGATATCGGAGTTGCGGAGTCAACTGGCCGATTGGGCAATAGGCCACAGGAAAAGACGATGCGCCGAAGAATCGGACGAAGCGTCGAGGGACCAATGACATGCCGGACAACTTGGTTAATTGCTTAGAACTAATTGTCTCGATCGAAGTTTTTGTTTTGTTGTGCAGGATTAACTACGATGAAAGTTAGACAAGCAGCAGGTGTTGCGCCGGAGTCAAGATCATGATCACGTTGGGAGTTCTAGAGTTCGACGGAAGTTCGGACGGTCGTCGGAGGTTCAGCGAGAACAGATCCGAGAAGTCCAGAAGCTTGCCAAGCGAAGCTCGTCGGAACTCGCCAAGTGGATCGTCGCAAAGTCCAGGAGTTTGCCGGAAGTCCGCAGAAGCATCACCGAGGGTTCATCAGATGATCGACGGAAGTTCGCCGGAAACTCGCCGGAAGAAGCGATTGACGTACCGAAGCAGAGTTGCAGAATTTGTCTTAGATTTAATCGTAGTTAGCACGGTGATTAAGTTAGAAATGGGAGGTGATCCCATTAGCTTAATCCTGGGGCAATTGGGCCCCTGAAGAACTCAAGTTGGGTCGAATGGTTCAACCCATTCGAACCCAAGTAGCTGTGGGAGGTGCAACCGCCCAGGCAGGGAGGTGCAACCGCCCAGGCTAAGTCTCCCAGCGAGACTGGGCGGTGCAACCGCACCAGCCAGGAGGTGCAACCGCCCACGGCTCAGTCTCCAAGTGAGACTGGGCGGTGCAACCTCCTCTGTCAAGAGGTAGCACCGCCAGAGCTCAAGTTCCGAGCTCTGCCGAGAGGTGCAACCACCGAGCTCGGTCTTCGAGCTCTAGCAGAGTGATGCAACCTCCTTGGACAGGTGATGCATCGCCTGAGCTCGGTCTTCGAGCTCTGGCAGGAAGGTGCAACCACCCCTGACAGAGAGGTGCATCCGCCTGAGCTCAGTCTTCGAGCTCTGCCAGGCGGTGCAACCTCTCCAGTCAAGAGGTGCAACCGCCTGATCCCGGAATTCCGGGATTTGATGGTTTTGAGCTCGAATTTTGAACTGGGTTGGGGCCTATAAATACCCCAGCCATTCAGCACTGAAAAGATATAGACCTACACCGAAATCTTGATCTTTTCTGTGATTCTAAGAGCTCAAAAGTGTTGTAAAGCCTTTAAGTCTCCTCCTTCTGTTCTTCAAGTTTTCAGTTGTAAAGTGAGGAGAGAAAGGTCTGTAAAGGTTGTCTCCTGAGCCTGTCAAAAGGAGAGAAATTGTAAAAGGGCAGTTTGGCCTTCGCCTATTGAAGGAAGGCCCCTAGTTGACGTCGGCAACCTCGTCGGTGGAGGAAGCCAAAAGTGGAGTAGGTCAAGGCTGACCGAACCACTCTAAATCTCTGGTTTGCGTTTATTTTCGAGCACTTTATCATTACTGCAAACCTCCTTCATTACTACTGCTCTCTGCGCTTTCACGAACAAGTTCTGAGTGCTGTTCTTTCGAATCTGCATTCAGACGTAAATTCGTATTTTCATACATTATAGTTTACGTTTACGTTTGATTCTGCAGAACTGTTTTCCGTGCCTTTACGAACGAGCTTCTTTGCAGTTTACACTTACATTTTGATCCTATTGATAACTGCAAACTGTCCTCTATAATTTTACGAACGAGTTTTAACATTTAGACGTAAAACTGCATTCAGACGTAAATCGGCTTTCCTCGCTCAATCATCAGTTCTCAGTTCACGTTTACGTCTTGATTTCAACTGCATACTGCCTTCTGCGAGTATACAAACGAGTTTCAAAGTTTAGACGTAAATCTGCGTCTAGACGTAAAACTGCGTTTAGACGTAAATCTGCGTTTAGACGTAAATCTGAGTTTAAGACGTAAATCTGAGTTTAGACGTAAATCTGTGTTTAGACGTAAAACTGCGTTTAGACGTAAATCTGTGTTTAGACGTAAATTTGCGTTTAGACGTAAATCTGCGTTTAGACGTAAAACTGCGTTTAGACGTAAATCTGAGCTTAGACGCAAATTGCGCTTAGACGCAATCTGCGCTTAGACGCAAACTGCGCTTCCATACAAACTGAGAATTAGCTTTTGCATCATAATAGTTTTTATTGAACGAACGCAGCTTTTGGTATTTAATCGCTGTAAGATTTCCGCTGCACTAATTCACCCCCCCCCCCCCCCCTCTTAGTGCTCTCGATCCTAACAATAAAAAGAGTTAATCTTCTTTCCTTTTGCCACAATTAGAGAACCTTTAGTGAGTTTCCATTTACTTTCACCAAAATAATGTGCAAAGCCCTCATCATCAAGTCTACCTGTAGATATCAAGTTAAGACGAATATCTGGAACATGCCTTACATCTTTGAGTATTAATTTGCTCCCAATACTGGTCTCCAAGCAAATATCTCCAATACCCACAATCTTAGATGTACCATTGTTTCCCATTCTAACATTACCAAAATCACCAACAGTGTAAGATCTAAAGAAATCACCATGAGAAGTAACATGAAATGAAGCACCAGAGTCAATTACCCAGTTACTGTCCTGAGCTACAAGACTGACACAACCTTCATCACAAACAATAGTGATATTACCTTCAGCAGCAACTATATTGGTCTCTTTTTCATTTTTCTTCATTTCATTCTGTTCTCGCTTCCAAAACCTACACTCTTTCTTCATGTGACCTGGCCTATTACAGTGAAAACATTTGATATCTCTTCTAGACTTGGATCTTCCTTTATAACCATATGGATTTCTGCTATGACTTCTTCCACGTCTTTCTTGTTTTTCAGTAACAAATGCACCAGAAGAAGATTCACCCTGTTCTTTCCTTCTTGCATCTTCATTTAGCAAACTGTCTTTAACCATATCTATGGTTAGAGTCCCCTTTGGCGTGGAGTTACAAATAGTCACCACATACGATTCCCAACTTTCTGGTAAAGAGCTGAGAAGTAATAATCCCTGCATCTCATCATCTATATTCATTTTCATAGCAACCAACTTGTTTGCAAGACTCTGAAATAGGCTTATGTGCTCAACAATGTTACCACCACCATCTTTATACTTCAAATTTACAAGCCTTACGAGGAGAGAAATTCTATTTCCCACTATCTTTTTCGCAAAAAGGTTTTCTAACCTTTGCCATACAACATCAGCTCTGGTTTCATCTGAAATATGCTCATGCAAGTTTATATCCATCCATCTTCTAATATAGGCAATAGCTTTTCTATGTTGAACTTCCCATTCTTCATCGTCCATAGTAGAAGGTTTATCTTTAACCTTGATAGGCTTATATAAATCTTTGCAACAGAGCAAATCTTCCATCAGACGCCTCCAAGTGGAATAATTTGATGAGTTCAATTTAATCATACCATCTGACTCCATTTCAATCACACAAGAAAACTAGCACCAAACAACCTGATGCTCTGATACCACTTGTTGGGAAGAAACCTGTTAATGCGGAATAATTCTTTTCCCTCTTTGTGTATCAAAATAGGTTCCTCATCAAAATATCAACTTGATATCAAAATGCTAATATCAATCAGCACAGCATAAACAATAGAGCAATAAATCAATCACACAGTTAGACCAAATCTTTTTAACGTGGAAAACCCAATGTGGGAAAAACCACGGGACCGCAGTCCACCTCAAACTTCAACTATCAATAATAATGATAATAGGTTTATAGTAGGTCTTCTCTAGAATAACTAGAGGATCAGAATAACATCAAGATCATAGATCTTGGCTCAAGAATAGCATATCTTCATCAGGATGGAATTCTAGGTCTCACGGAGTAGATATCGTAGGAAAGTACCTTAGAGAGGGTAAACTGCAGATCAACACCGTTAGGATTGTAGCGCTTGCTGCAAGGATTCTCCACATAAAATTTGGGCCGAAACTGACAACGTTTGGCCACCGATCGTCAAGCAGAAAAACTCAGAAACCTTACTTTCTCTCTCTCTTTTCTCTGCACGCCGCCGCTGCATGCTCACTCAATTTTTGCCCTTTCTCTCTTGATTTCTTTGATTTGGGCTGATGGCCCAAATTTGTCCAAGCCCACATATGGGCTGGACCCAACAGTTTGGTACTCCTGAATGGTGGAGGTTTGTCGGATCTTTGCTAGTTGTCTGTCAATATTCTCGTAATCGGTTGGTCTGAAGCGGATTAGCAGTCCTTCTTTGAATTGTCACCATGAAAGAACTCCATAAGTATGTTCAAACTAGTCAAACCACTGTATAGCATCCCCTTCAAGATATATAGCTGCAATTTTCACCATAGATGCATCCGCGATTTTGTGGTACTGAAAATATTGCTCCGCGCACGAGATCCAACCAATTGGGTCTCCTTCTTCCCATCTAGGGAAGTCCACTCTCATGCATGGATAGTTGGAGTTGGTCATAGAGCTTCCCCTCTCTTGGAAGTCATATCTTTGGGCTTGGTGTGATTGGGCAAAGCTCTCTCCTTGATATGATTTCTTCGGGCTTAGTGGTCGGCCCAATCTGAGTTTGGTAAAGAGCGTCCAAATCTTATCCTCCATTCGCACCTCCAAGGCTTCGAATTTAGCATTGATTGCCTCCTTAGATACCATAGTATATGCCTCCAAATCTATGATGTTAATATCTCTCTCCAAAGGCATGTATAGGTTGAGAGAAGTGATGGTCGAAAGGGTTGGTGGATCAGTGGATGTAGGCTACGATTTAGGCTTGTTTTGTGGCTGTTTTGGGTGCAGTTTGAGGGTGTGGTTTAGTGGAGTTTTAGGGCTGTGGATGAAAGTTTTGGATCTGTGGTAGATGACAGCAAAGGTTTGATAGAAATCAGTGGAAGTTGCAGCAAGTATGTGCTGTCTTGTAAGAGTAGAATTGTCGTCGAAGAAACAATGGTTTCTCGATGTAATTTCTATCAAAAACTTAAGAGAATTGAGGAGGGAATTGATAGAAAAATCACAGGTTATATGATAGCAAGGATGTCTAATTTAATCAAGAGAATTTCAGTAGTATAACAGCAAGAAAATTGGTGCAAGTTGCGATAGCAGAATTGTCGTAAAAAAATTTCAGCGGGTTACGATGAAAATTTGCAGCAACACAAAATTATTTTTAGAGATGAATTCCTTAATATATCAATTTTAGATGGAAGCCAAGATGATCTATGAAGTGTATAAGAAATTTGATTAAAAAAAGATTGCAAATAGATGGGTTAAGGCAACAATATGCCGCTGAAATTTTCTGCAGCACAGATTTTTAAGTATAGCAGATTGGACGTAAAAGATTAGTGGTTTATATTGAGAATTTTTTGATGAAACCAAAGGGAAATCCACTATTAGGAAGTTTCAAAGCTATCATAAAAAATTCGTAGAGATTTGGATAGAAACAATATAGTATCAAGATCAAACAAACAGTGCTATGCGGCTGAAAGTTTACAGTGTAGATTTTCAAGTATAGCAGACTAGACGTAAAAGATCAATGGTTTATATTTAGAATTTTTTGAAAAAACCAAAGGGAAATCTGCTGTTAGGAAGTGTCAAAGATGTCATAAAAATTTCATAGAAATTTGGATAGAAAAAGCACAGTAACAAGATCAAACAGATGGTGCTATGCGGTTGGAATTCTGTAATGTATCTTTCGTCGTAGAGATGAAAACTTTGTGATGAAAGGTTTATGCAGAAATATAGGAACAATTTTTTTTTTTGGATTTTCGAATAAGGATAACTAAATTGCAGCAGCAGTAAGGTTGGAAACCAGAACCTGTTGCAATTCACGGGGAGATCAAAGGATGATCCACGGTGGTGGAGATGATGGCGGAATTCAGCGACGATCTTTTAAGCAATTGTGGGAATTGCTTTGGGAGGTTGTGGAGGGCTGATGGATGACAATGGAAGGGGAGCGAGATGCCAAGAACGCTGTTCTGATACTAGGTGTTAGAACCCTTGCAGATTCTAAACTTGGGGTTGATCTCTTTAGGGGATCGACCTCCTTGGAACTCTATAGGGGTTCCTCCCTCCAAGTTGCTACTCAAAGGCTGCAGAAAAGATTCATCTATTGCTTATGAAAAGAGAAGGAATACATGGCTATTTATAGGGCTTATAAACCCTAACTCCTAATAGGACTCCTACTTAAGACTCTTACTTCTAACCAACTCCTAGTCAAGACTCCTATTCCCTTACAACTCCTAATTCTTCTTTAAGAAAACACCTCCTATATGAATGCCCCTCTCAATTAGGACTCTCCTAGCTAGAGTCATAACAGAATGTCCCTCTCAATTAGGACTCTCCTAGCTAGAGTCCTAACAGGCTATCATGTCATGTTGGACCTCATCTACAGGCTATCATGTCACGTTGGACCTCATCTGTTTGGCTGCAAACTTATGGGATGACTGATAACTGAGAGATTTCATGTCATAACAGAGAGATTTCCTCAATTGCTAGATGAGATTTCCTCAATTGCATGAGGCAATCTCTCTGCTTAGTTAAAGAAATCTTATCTTTCACCATGTCTAAATAGACTTCATATGATACTAATTAAAATGTGCTTTTTTTCATTCTCTCATTTCTTCATGGTATCAGAGCAAAAATTGTGAGGAGCCATTGCTGTTATTGCAGCACCCCATCGAGTCAATGTCGAGAAAAATTCTTGTTGTCTGATAGCACACCGCTGCCAAATTTCTCCTCGTCTGCGGTAGTCCCCCCTTTCCAGATCCTAGGTGGATCTGTACCCCCCCTCCCACTTCTTCGATGGCCATCGACATCCGGACGGCCTTGTCCTGCGTCCGCTCCATCGCGGCCTGCACAAGTCTCGTCGTTGGTGACGTTGCTGCTTCCGATCTGAAGCCTATCGTTGAGGAGACGTCGCTTTCGATTTCTATTGTAGAATCGATCGAGGGTCCTGCATCTCTAGGACTAGCCTAGGGAGTGGAGACGTCTGATTACAGCCATCCCTCCCCGGTCATTATTCTCTGAACTACACCGATTGCAGTTCTTCTTCTTCAACAATCCTCCTCCAGAACAAAGGAATTGGGACAAGTGCTGGTCCTTGACCACTGCCCACGATGGTAGCTTCCCTGCTTCCAGAAACGACCACGGCTACCGCACCAAGTTCTAAGCCTACAGTGCAGCGTCAAGCATTTGTTGGGCCTAGTCAACGCATTTGGTGACTTTGCATCGTAGGAAGCACACACTCTTGGTTCCTCCTTACTGTAAAATTTTTTGATTCTTCCTCCCTCCTTACTGTAGAAGTACCAACACTTCTTCCTTTTTATTTTTCTTCCTCCTTACTGTAGAAGTATCAATAGTACCAACACTTCTTTATTTTTCTTTTGATTCTTGTCATTGCTACATACTTCTACTTGCTCTCACATAGTAGTCCATATCTTCCATATATCTTCATCATATACCTTTGTTGCTCCACTTACTATTCTCACAGGGAATCATAGTACTTTCCCACATACAGGTCTTATTTTTATAAATGCAGCAACCCTCATTCTCTTCAAATTATCCAAAAGTGGCAACTACGCATTCTGGCATGCTCAATTTTCTAATCTTCTATTTGGCTATAACCTTCTAGGCTATGTCGATGGCTCTCTTCGTTGTCCACTAACGATGATCAACATCCCAGGAGCATCCAGTCCAATATCAAATCCGGACCACAAACTATGGTTACGCCAGGATCGTCTCATTCTTCAAGTAATTCAAGCTTCGGTCGCTGGATCCCTCGCCCTACTCATATCTTTGTGTGATACTGCTGCCGAAGCCTGATGCAAGTTGCAAACCACCTTGGCAAATCATTCACGAACTCGTATACTTAGTCTCCTATTCGAACTTATGAAAACAAAACAAGAGGGAATTATTATTACTGATTATCTGCACAACATAAAGATTATTATCGATAACTTGGCATTGATAAATCATTCCCTCAATGATGAAGTTACTGTCTATATCCTCAACGGCCTAGGAGACGAGTACAAGGAACTGGCGACAGCAATACGGGCACGTGATTCACTAGTGTAGTTCAAGGAACTCTACGATAAGTTGACTGATTTTGAGATATATCTCAAGCGTGAGGACAAATTGTTAGGACCATCCATCACGGCTCAAGTCAATCAAAAATCCACAATGAGGGGCTATTAGTATAACAAGACTATCAACAAAGGTTTGACCAATATGCCTTTTGAACCTTTAAGCTCCAACCAAACCCCTCCTCCACATCATCAACATTTCAATCATGACAACCAAGGTGGCTACTTCAATCATCAGCAGTCCTGGTACCCTCAACACACAAATCAACGAAGAGTTGTTTGCCAATTATGTGATAAAGTCGGTCACTCTACAAAGGTATGTCGATCTCGACCCCGACTTCCTACACAATCACATTGGCCTCAAGCAAATCTTACAACTACTCCAAACACTACTGATCATAATTGGATCGTGGACTCTAGCGCATCCTACCACATTACCTTTGATCTACAGAACTTGTTGATCCATAACAACTATAGTGGATATGATGACATCATCATCGGTGACGGTAAAGGACTTCCTATTACTCATACTAGTTCCACAATGCTTAATTCACCTACCACAACTTTTACACTCGATGATGTTTTATGTGCACCTCACATTAAACACGATCTTATTTCCGTTTCTTAATTTTACAAACCAAATAATACCTCTATTGAATTCTTTCCTAACTCTTTTCTTATCAAGCATTTGAACATGGGGGCATCTTGGTCCAAAGTTAGAGTAAGGACAATGTTTATGAATGGTCGTCCGTTCCACAACTTAAATAGCCCACTGTTTACTCCTCAATGGTAGCTCCAATCGATGTGTGGCATCGTTGTCTCGGTCATCCCTCCCTCTCTATCCAAAATAAATTACTTTCTCGTTGTTCTCTTTCTACTCCTACAAATAATAGCTTTTATTGTGATGCATGTCTTAGTAATAAAAGTCATACTCCCTTTTGGTTCTTCCTCTATATCATGTTCTATACCATTTGAAATTATTTATACTGATATTTGGGGTCCTACTCCCATCACTTCCTTTGATAAGTTTAGATTTTATATTATTTTTGTAGACTATTTTACTAAGTACACATGGATTTATCCTCTCCGTCATAAGTCAGAAGTTTTAACAATTTTTACTAACTTTAAAAAGCTGGTCGAAAACTTCTTTCAGTCTACAATTAAAATAGTCTACTATGATGGTGGGAGCGAATATCAAGCTCTCACATCCTACCTCTCAACCTGTGGTATCCAACACTAAGTCACCCCCACACACTCCTCAACTAGTTGGCTCTACTGAACGCAAACATCGACATATTATAGAAACTAGTCTCACGCTTCTACATCAAGCCTCCATGCCAGCAACCTTTTGGTCTGTAGCCTTTCAAACTGCCGTCTACCTTATTAATCATCTACCCACTCCAGTTCTCTAATACTAGTCTCCATTTGAAAAACTATTTTCTAAATCCCCAAACCTTCAAAAACTTAGAATATTTGGTTGTCTATGTTATCCGTGGCTACGTCCCTATGCCCCACATAAGATAGCGCCAAGATCTAAACCTTGTATCTTCATAGGATATTCTCTTGAGCATAATGCCTTTCGATGCTATGAACCAACAACTCAAAAAGTTTTTATTTCACGTCATGTTATTTTTGTGGAGTCTTCCTTTCTATTTCAAAACCACGAGTCTCCTACCATACCGGCCACTCCAACAAATATACATCACTGGAGTATACTATCGATCCCCTTAAACAAAACTCTTCCCACACCATCCAGTCTTTTTCTTAAAGATCCACACTCCTTTGTTCTCTTAGTTCAACAGCTTCCCACTACTAGTCATAGGTGCCCAGCAAGCCAATCGCGTGAGTGATGGCACGTGTGACTTGATACAGAATCTTTTTACTTATTATATTTTGGCGTATATCACTTTATAACTATTGCATAAATGCATATATATATTGTGATGTCCTTGGATTTGTGCAATGGGAATCGGATCTGATGAGATCATGATAATGAGATCGATTCACCTTTAAACATATATCATAAATAATCCCGGTCATAGGTTACTCGAGAGGGACATCGTGATAATCGGATAGACTGGTGTGCTGTATACCCATCCATATGATGGATGCAGCTGGTCTCATTGCTGCTCATGTAGGGACACTAGGGATACAGTACAGGTGCTCATTGGAGAATGAGTTCACTGATTGATCTGCTTACGGAATGTTGGATGGTTGATGATGCCTTATTGTCAGACAGCGATTCCGTAGTCCTAGTGGTGTATCTGGTCCTTAGACTTGAGATACCAAGGATGTCCTGTATGAGTGCTCCACTCTTTGATACCAGACTTATAGGTTTGGCTGTCCCAGATCTAGTACAATTGGTCATTGGGAGTGGTAGTCGACCTTACGAGGGCTATTGAGTGTCAACAGAGGATCATCCACTCTCTGCGTCATGAGAGGAATATCCCATGTGTTCTTGCTCAGACAAATCCCTGGCCAGGGTCATTCGGGTTGAGAGAGAAAGAGTTCTCCGGGAGAATCCGATTAGAGCGAGACTTGAGTAGAAACCGTATAGGTTTGACAGCACCATGCTCGATATACGGTCTCTGGGATATTAGATGGATGAGGGACTATAGGTACATGGTAACTGAGGACAGACAGGTCTAATGGATTGGATTCCCCTGTATCGTATGGGGACTACGGCATAGTGGCCTAGTACGTCCGTAGTCGATGAGTCGAGTGAATTATTACAGAGATAATAATTCACTGAGTTAGAAGGCGTTCTGACAGGTATGACTCACGGCCAGCTCGATATTGGGCCTAGAGGGTCACACACATATGGTAGGCATTGCGATGAGTAGAGGTTCGGATATGAGATATCCGACGGAGCCCTTGTTGCTAGTCATAGGTGCCCAGCAAGCCAATCACGTGAGTGATGGCACGTGTGACTTGATACAGAATCTTTTTGCTTATTATATTTTGGCGTATATCACTTTATAACTATTGCATAAATGCATATATATTGTGATGTCCTTGGATTTGTGCAATGGGAATCGGATCGTGATGAGATCACGATAATGAGATCGATTCACCTTTAAACACATATCCTAAATAATCCCGGTCATAGGTTACTCGAGAGGGACATCGTGATAACCGGATAGACTGGTGTGCTGTATACCCGTCCATATGATGGATGCAGCTGGTCTCATAGCTGCTCGTGTAGGGACACTAGGGATACAGTACAGGTGCTCATTGGAGAATGAGTTCACTGATTGATCCGCTTACGGAATGCTGGATGGTTGATGATGCCTTATTGTCAGACAACGATTCCGTAGTCCTAGTGGTGTATCTGGTTCTTAGACTTGAGACACCAAGGATGTCCTATATGAGTGCTCCACTCTTTGATACCAGACTTATAGGTTTGGCTGTTCCCAGATCTAGTACAGCTGGTCATTGGGAGTGGTAGTCGACCTTACGAGGGCTATTGAGTGTCGATAGAGGATCATCCACTCTCGGTATCATGAGAGGAATATCCCATGTGTTCTTGCTCAGACAAATCCCTGGCCAGGGTCATTCGGGTTGAGAGAGAAAGAGTTCTTCGGGAGAATCCGATTAGAGCGAGACTCGAGTAGAAACCGTATGGGTCTGACAGCACCATGCTCGATATACGGTCTCTGGGATATTAGATGGATGAGGGACTATAGGTACATGGTAACTGAGGACAGACAGGTCCAATGGATTGGATTCCCCTGTATCGTCTGGGGACTACGGCGTAGTGGCCTAGTACTTCCGTAGTCGATGAGTCGAGTGAATTATTACAGAGATAATAATTCACTGAGTTAGAAGGAGTTCTGACAGGTATGACTCACGGCCAGCTCGATATTGGGCCTAGAGGGTCACACACGTATGGTAGGCATTGCGATGAGTAGAGGTTCGGATATGAGATATCCGACGGAGCCCTTGTCTTATTGGATGCAGATCCAATACCCACTAGGGAAAGGACCCATTAGGGTTTTGACACGGGATCTCTATAAATAGGAGGGATTCACAGCCTCATAGGCTAGAGTCTTTGCTTGCCCTTCCTATTCTCCTCTCCCTCTCCACCTCAGAGTAGGCCTGGAGTTTTGAGGAGCGTCGTCGCAACCCTGCTGTGTGGATCACCGCTAGAGAGGAGGACGCTTGACCTCCTTCACCCTCTCCTAAGGATCTGTAAGGAAACAGGGATATACGATCTCCCTAGGTAACACAATCTCTATACGCAGTTTTGTGTTTTTGTGGATTTTGCGCACCAATCTTCGCACGACGATGAACATCCTTTTGGGAATCGGGGATTTTTGTTTTCTTGTTCTTCCGCTGCGCATATGATGTCACCCCCTATGATTTCCCAACACTTGTCTTATTGGATGCAGATCCAATACCCACTAGGGAAGAACCCATTAGGGTTTGACACGGGATCTCTATAAATAGGAGGGATTCACAGCCTCATAGGCTAGAGTCTTTGCTTGCCCTTCCAATTCTCCTCTCCCTCTCCACCTCAGAGTAGGCCTGGAGTTTTGAGGAGCGTCATCGCAACCCTGCTGTGTGGATCACCGCTAGAGAGGAGGACGCTTGACCTCCTTCACCCTCTCCTAAGGATTTGCAAGGAAACAGGGATATATGATCTCCCTAGGTAACACAATCTTTATACGCAGTTTTGTGTTTTGCGGATTTTTGCGCACCAATCTTCGCACGACGACGAACATCTTTTTGGAAATCGGGGATTTTTGTTTTCTTGTTCTTCCGCTGCGCATATGATGTCGCCCCCCA
Source organism: Musa acuminata AAA Group (assembly GCF_036884655.1). Classification (NCBI taxonomy): domain Eukaryota; kingdom Viridiplantae; phylum Streptophyta; class Magnoliopsida; order Zingiberales; family Musaceae; genus Musa; species Musa acuminata. The sequence continues at coordinate 27,563 of NW_027020551.1, forward strand.
TGATTTCCCAACAGTGGTATCAGAGCTAGGTTGTTCTTGCGAATGATTGGTTTTGAACTGCGTGTGTTGTGTTTAGGAAGAATATTGACGTCAAAATCGTTGACGCAAAAGCGAGGATGGGCAGCAACAGTTGCTGCCCTTGATCTGCATGCCTGCAGCCACCTGCAACGGCAGCCGCAGCCGCTGCCAGGCAGCACAGCGCCGGCGCATGCGCAAGTGCTGTGCCTGCAGCAGCCGGCCAGCGGTCTGCTTGCAGCAGGGTTGCTGCTGGTGGGGCTGGCAGCCCACGGGCAGAGGCGCCGCAGGGCAGCGGCGCATGCCGCCGCTACTCCCGCGGGCGAAACCCCCCCCACAGGGGCGGCCGCCCGGCGGTACAGCACCGTCTGCGGAGGCAGCGGCGCCCGAAGGGGGCACCCACCCGCAGCGGCATCGTCGCCAGCGGGCGTGCCGCCTGTAGGCGAGGGCAGTGCCCTCGCCCCGCCGCACAGGCCGCCGCCGGCAGGGTGGCAGCGGCGGCAGCAGTGAAAAGGGGAAAGGGTATTAGGGTTTTTTGGGCAAAAGATAGTTTTGCCCCTCGAAATTTGAGTAATTCCAGTTTCTGTCTTTTGTCCAAATTACGAAAATACCCTTAGGAATTGAGAAATTCCCTACATGTCCCTGATTTCAAAAAAATATTAATTAATTAAAAGGTTTTGTTGATTATTATTTTTATTATTATCTAGTAGTCCTACATGATGATGATTATTTATACATGTGATGTATGATGTGTGGACGGATGATCATGGACCGTGTGATGTGTGTACTTGTGATTATTATTATTGAGGTATGCGAACCTCCATTATATTTCTCGTTTATTATCGGGCCTGCGTGCCTATGATTAAGTTGTAATCACATGAGGAGGCGCAGCGGGAGCGTGGATGCAATAGCGGGACCCACGAGACGGACAGAACCGACGAGGACGAGATGGACGATCACAGGGCATGGAGATGCACCGTTGCACACATAGATCTTGATGTGAGTGATTAGGCCTACTGGCTCGGGCCTAATCATATTAGGTTGTGGTCCATGATTATCTAATGTGATTGCTTATACACATACTAGATATGTATATATATTTGCATGTGATGTAGATATATATTAAATATGTATATGTGTGACATGTCATATTAGGAGACCAAATTATAGAAACATCTCTCGATAATATTAAGTCGGTAAACGTGAGGCAATTAGATTGACCCACGTGGCCTTCCATCGTTATGAGTAGGAACCGATTCCCGGTGTAGGTTGAGTTGGTCAAGTTCCTCGAGACTCACCTATATCGCGATTCGCTATCTTGCTTACGACATAGAGATGTCACCAGTGACCTGAGGGCATGGTATACTTGGTCGAGGGTATATCATCAAATCAGACTCATCTTGTAACGAAGGTGTTGACTTAACCGAGCATCATGGTTAGTCGAGTCCCTTGAGGCCATGGTGATTCGGAGGCCGAACAGGACGGGAATCACAAGGAGTTGAGATTGGTAAGAGTTGCCTACCTTTTAGGCTTAGTGTGATTGGTCGAGTCCCTCGAGGTTACACTAAGACGCTGATGGGATCCTGATCCCCACTAGAAGTCTGCCGGAGACTTCCGTTTCACGTGCTGAGGGTATCGCGTGACTCGTTAGTAAAATAGTGGGAGCATATTAAGATAGAAGTCCATATCTTGATAGTTTATTTCTTGTAAAATCTGCATGTTATTCATTTCTTCTACATCTTTATTTTCAGAAAATGTCGCTTTCAAATCCCTTACGTGGCATACTTGATGTTAACCGCCTCACTGGTCCAAATTATACGGATTGGCTCCGTAACTTGAGAATTGTTCTCACAGTGGAGAAAATCGTGTACGTCCTTGATACAGTGATGCCTACGTCCGAAGAAGGGGCAAGCGAGGATGAGATCGCTCGCTACGTGAAGTACATTGATGACTCCACTCTTGCTCAGTGCTATATGTTGGGCTCTATGACTCCAGAGTTACAGAGACAACATGAAAAGATGGATGCTAGATCCATTCTCCTACATGTCCGTAAATTGTTTGAGGAACAGGGAAGGACTCAACGATATGAGATATCCAAGAGCCTTTTCCGCGCTAGGATGACTGAGGGGACACCGGTTCAGAACCATGTCCTAAAGATGATTGAGTGGATAGAGAAACTCACAGGTCTAGGAATGGTCCTAAAGGATAACTTGTGTGTGGACATTGTGCTTCAGTCCCTACCAGATTCCTTTTCACAGTTCATAATGAATTTTAATATGAACAAGCTTGAGGTGACTCTCCCAGAGCTCCTCAATATGTTGAGGGAGGCAGAGAGTACTATTAAGAAAGAGAAGCCAGTTCTCTACACTGGTGAGACCAGAAAGAAAAGGAAAGCAGAAAGGTCCCTTAAGAAGGGAAAGGGCAAGGGCAAACAAGGTAAAGCAAAGGTTGCTAAGAAAGACCCAGCAAAGGACAAAGGCCAATGCTTCCACTATGGTAAAGATGGGCATTGGAAGAGAAACTGCAAAGAGTACCTTGCAGAAAGGGCGAAACAAAAGCTTGATGAAGATTCAGGTACATTCATGATCAGTCTCCATTTGTTAGACTCTTATGATAACACATGGGTATTGGATACCGGTAGTGCTTATCATATATGCAATTCGTTGTAGGTTCTGGCAAGGCCTAGGAGACTAGAGAGAGGCGAGATGGACCTCAAGATGGGTAATAGAGAAAAAGTTGCTGTATTAGCTGTTGGCGAGGTCGTCCTACATCTGCCTAGTGGAGCTTTTATTGCATTAGATGCATGTTATTTTGTTCCTTCTATTATCAAAAATATTATCTCCATTTCATGTTTAACAGTTAGTGGATATAAATTTGTTTTTGAGAACAATGGTTGTTCGATATTATTAGATGATAAGATCATCACGAAAGGAACATTGCATAATGGTTTATTTATGTTAGACACCACTCCACATATCATGAATGTATATGTGTCCAAAAGGAAACGAGATGAGTTCAACAGTGCATACCTGTAGCATTGTAGGCTAGGTCACATCCATGAAAGAATGATTCAAAAGTTGCTAAATGATGGATATCTAGATCCATTCGACTATGTGTCATATGCAACTTGTGAGCCTTGCATTCGTGGAAAACTGACCAAATCTCCATTTAATAGAATTGGAGAGAGAGCCAATGAGTTGTTGGAACTCATACATAGTGATGTATGTGGACCCATGTCAACTCATGCCATTGGAGGTTACTCCTACTTCATTACATTTACTGATGATTTCTCAAGGTATGGATATGTGTACTTAATGAAGTACAAGTCCGAGGCCTTTGAGAAATTCAGAGAGTATAAGAATGAGGTGGAGAACCAGACTGGAAAGAGTATCAAAACTCTTCGATCAGATCGAGGAGGTGAATACTTAAGTACAGAGTTTACTTAGTTCCTCAAGGACCATGGGATATTATCCCAATGGACACCTCCTTATACACCTCAGCTCAATGGTGTCTCTGAAAGGAGAAATCGTACATTATTAGATATGGTACGGTCCATGATGAGTTTCGCTGACCTACCCATCTCATTCTGGGGATATGCCATAGAAACCGCAGCTTACCTTCTGAACAGAGTTCCAACTAAGTCGGTAGTGTCTACACCATATGAGATATGGAAAGGGAAGAAGCCTGATCTTAAGGTTGTTAAGATTTGGGGCTGCCCTGCCCATGTTAGAAGACACAACCCCGATAAGTTAGAATCAAGGACAGAGCGATGCAAATTTGTGGGATACCCCAAGGAAACTTGTGGGTATTATTTCTATCATCTCGAGGACCAAAAGGTCTTTGTAGCTAAGAGAGCAGTGTTCCTTGAGAAGGAACACATTCTTGACGGAGACAGTGGGAGAATGATAGAATTGAGCGAGGTTGGAGAACCAAGCTCAAGCACCACTCTACAGCCCGAGTCTATTCAGGTACCTAATACATAAGTATCAACTTTACGCAGGTCTGATAGAGTATCCCATCCTCCTGAGAGATATGTGGGACATATTAGAGCAGAGGATGTAGAGGATATTGATCCTCAGACCTACGAGGAGGCTATTATGAGTATAGACTCCAGGAAGTAGAAAGAAGCCATGAATTCTGAGATGGATTCTATGTACTCCAATAAGGTTTGGAACCTAGTTGATGCACCCGAAGGTATTGTACCCATCGGTTGCAAGTGGATCTTTAAGAAAAAGATCGGAGTAGATGAAAAGGTAGAGACCTATAAAGCAAGGCTAGTGGCTAAGGGGTATCGTCAAAGACAATGTGTTGACTACGACGAAACTTTCTCACCCGTAGCAATGCTAAAATCCATCAGAATTCTATTGGCTATTGCAGCACACTATGATTATGAGATCTGGCAGATGGATGTGAAAACCGCATTCCTCAACAGGAACCTCGAGGAGGAGGTGTATATGATGCAACCTGAGGGATTCGTGTCCAAGAACTGCCCAGATAAGGTGTGTAGGTTGCTTAGATCCATTTATGGACTAAAGCAAGTTTCCCGAAGTTGGAACATAAGATTTGATGAGGCAATCAGATCTTATGACTTCGTTAAGAACGAAGATGAGCCTTGTGTATACAGAAAGGTAAGTGGGAGCGCTATCACCTTTTTGGTGTTATATGTGGATGACATCCTCATCATTGGGAATGATGTAGGAATGCTATCCATAGTAAAGGCTTGGTTATCTAGACACTTCTCCATGAAGGACTTAGGGGAAGCATCTTATATCTTGGGGATTAGAATCTATAGAGATAGATCCAAGAGGATGCTTGGCTTGTCCCAGTCCAGGTACATAGAAACTATTGTCAAAAGGTTTGGCATGGAAAATTCCAAGAGAGGTCTCATACCGATGAGACATGGGATATCGCTTTCTACGAGTATGTCCCCAAAGACTCCAGAAGAAATGGCGAACATGGATATGATACCTTATGCCTCAGCAATAGGGTCTATCATGTATGCCATGCTATGTACTAGGCCTGATATAGCACATGCTCTGAGTGTCACGAGCAGGTATCAGGCGGATCCAGGCTTGGAGCACTGGAAAGCAGTAAAGTGTATCCTTAAGTACTTGAGAAGGACTAAGGATCTTTTACTAGTATATGGAGGTAATAGCCTTAAGGTTGAAGGCTACACTGACTCAAGTTTTCAGTCTGATGTCGATGATAGCAAGTCGAATTCAGGGTATGTGTACACCTTGAATGGAGGAGCAGTGTGCTGGAAGAGTTCCAAGCAAGATACCACTGCTGACTCGACCACAGAGGCGGAGTACATTGCTGCATCAGATGTAGCAAAAGAGGGAGTCTGGGTGAAGATGTTCATCACAGATTTGGGAGTCGTTCCGAATAGCGAGAAGTCGACTTCCTTATATTGCGACAACTATGGGGCGATTACTCAAATAAGGGAACCCGAGTCTCATTAGAAGTGTTCTGAGGAGGTTCCAGCTTATCAGAGAGATCGTAACCCGAGGAGATGTAGTAGTGGAAAGAGTTCCATCCGAAGATAACATTGCAGATCCACTGACAAAGCCGTTGTCTCAGATTGTCTTTGAGCGTCACAGGAGTCTGATGGGGATCAGACACATAGGTGATTGTCTTTAGGTCAAGTGGGAGATTGCTAGTCATAGGTGCCCAGCAAGCCAATCACGTGAGTGATGACACGTGTGACTTGATACAGAATCTTTTTGCTTATTATATTTTGGCGTATATCACTTTATAACTATTGCATAAATGCATATATATATATTGTGATGTCCTTGGATTTATGCAATGGGAATTGGATCGTGATGAGATCACGATAATGAGATCGATTCACCTTTAAACACATATCCTAAATAATCCCGGTCATAGGTTACTCGAGAGGGATATCGTGATAACCGGATAGACTGGTGTGCTGTATACCCGTCCATATGATGGATGCAGTTGGTCTCATAGCTGCTCGTGTAGGGACACTAGGGATACAGTACAAGTGCTCATTGGAGAATGAGTTCACTGATTGATCCGCTTACGGAATGCTGGATGGTTGATGATGCCTTATTGTCAGACAGCGATTCCGTAGTCCTAGTGGTGTATCTGGTCCTTAGACTTGAGACACCAAGGATGTCCTGTATGAGTGCTCCACTCTTTGATACCAGACTTATAGGTTTGGCTATCCCAGATCTAGTACAGCTGGTCATTGGGAGTGGTAGTCGACCTTACGAGGGCTATTGAGTGTCGATAGAGGATCATCCACTCTCGGCGTCATGAGAGGAATATCCCATGTGTTCTTGCTCAGACAAATCCCTAGCTAGGGTCATTCGGGTTGAGAGAGAAATAGTTCTCCGGGAGAATCCGATTAGAGCGAGACTTGAGTAGAAACCGTATGGGTTTGACAACACCATGCTCGATATACGGTCTCTGGGATATTAGATGGATGAGGGACTATAGGTACATGGTAACTGAGGACAGACAGGTCCAATGGATTGGATTCTCTTGTATCGTCTGGGGACTACGGCGTAGTGGCCTAGTACGTCCGTAGTCGATGAGTTGAGTGAATTATTACAGAGATAATAATTCACTAAGTTAGAAGGAGTTCTGACAGGTATGACTCACGGCCAGCTCGATATTGGGCCTAGAGGGTCACACACATATGGTAGGCATTGCGATGAGTAGAGGTTCGGATATGAGATATCCGACGGAGCCCTTGTCTTATTGGATGCAGATCTAATACCCACTAGGGAAGGACCCATTAGGGTTTGACACGGGATCTCTATAAATAGGAGGGATTCACAGCCTCATAGGCTAGAGTCTTTGGTTGCCCTTCCTATTCTCCTCTCCCTCTCCACCTCAGAGTAGGCCTGGAGTTTTGAGGAGCGTCGTCGAAACTCTGCTGTGTGGATCACCGCTAGAGAGGAGGACGCTTGACCTCCTTCACCCTCTCCTAAAGATCTGCAAGGAAACAGGGATATACGATCTCCCTAGGTAACACAATCTCTATACGCAATTTTGTGTTTTGCGGATTTTTGCGCACCAATCTTCGCACGACGACGAACATCTTTTTGGGAATCGGGGATTTTTGTTTTCTTGTTCTTCCGCTGCGCATATGATGTCGCCCCCCATGATTTCCCAACACCCACTCCCTCTATTCCTTCTCATCTTTCTTCTTCACAAGCCTCCCCTACTACTAACATAATATCCTCATAATCACAACAACTTTCTTTACCTAGTACTACTGAAGTATCTCAACCTATCCCGACCCTTGTTGATGCCTCTCCACCACCCGTACCAATAACACAACTTTCAGTTCCTAAACATCCAACGACAACATGCTCAAAAAGTGGTATCTTTAAACCACGTTAGGTTCTCGACCTGCATGCTATCACCAAATCCTCTCTTGAGACCAGTAAACCCACCATAGTTACTCAAGCCCAAAAATCTCCTCACTGGCGTAAAGCCATGTGTGAAGAATATGATGCTCTTCTCCATAACACCATATGGACTCTTGTACCTTTTCATCCTATACAAAACATTATTATGTGTAAATGGGTCTTTCGAATTAAGTGGAACCCCGATGGGTCCGTTGCTCAATATAAAGCACGATTAGTAGCCAAAGGATTTTATCAACGACCTGGAGTTGACTTCACAGAGACTTTTAGTCCTGTAGTTAAACCCACAATAATTCGGCTTATTCTAAGTTTGGTCATCTCCAGAGGCTGACACTTACGATAACTGGACATTAACAATGCCTTTTTACAAGGGACTCTAACTGAAGATGTCTTTATGCAGTAACCCCTTGGCTTTGTTCATCACTAGTATCCGAGACATGTCTGCAAATTACAAAAACCTATTTATGGACTCCGTCAAGCTCCAAGAGCTTGGTATACTGAACTTGGATCGTTTCTGATATCAATTGGCTTCATCAACTCCAAGTCTGATACCTCTTTATTCTTACGACAACAACATGGAAATATAATATATCTTCTAGTATATGTAGATGATATTATTATTATAGGCAATGATCCCTTGGAGATTCAGACATTTTTAAAGCAATTGGCTGATCGATTCTCCCTCAAAGATTTAGGACCCTTGAGCTACTTTTTGGGAATGGAAGCAACATTTACATCCTCAGGTCTTCTCCTCTCATAGAGAAAGTATATTCAATACTTATTATCAAAGACAAATATGTAGGATACGAAAGAAGTTGTTACTCCTCTCTCTACTAGTGAATCACTCAAATTATGTGATGGCAGCCCAACCACGGACTCAACTCAATACCGACAAGTACTTGGTTCCTTATAGTACTTGGCTCTGACCCATCCAGATATCCCATTTGCAGTCAATAAATTATCTCAATACATGCACCAGCCTTCTGCTATACATTAGTTTGTGGTTAAACGAATTTTGCGGTATCTTAAAGGGACCCCTAATCATGGTCTCTTTCTCCGTAAAACCACTCAACTTCATCTTCATGCCTTTTCTGATGCTGATTGGGCGAAAAACTTTGATGATAGAACCTCCACGTCAGGGTATGTTGTCTTTCTTGGGTCTAATCCAATCAGTTGGAGTTCTAAGAAGCAAATGATAGTGCCCCGGTCTACAACTGAAGCTGAGTATCATGTTATTGCTACCACTGCCGCTGAACTCAATTGGGTCACAAATCTCCTCAAGGAACTCAAAGTCAGCTCTACCCATACTCCTACAATATATTGTGATAATGTTGGAGCTACCTACTTATGTGTTAATCCAGTGTTTCACTCACGCATGAAACACATTGTCATCGACTTTCACTTCGTGCGAGATCAAGTTGTCAGACATCAACTTTGTGTCTCTCATGTCCATACGGCTGATCAACTAGCAAACTCACTCATGAAGCCTCTAGCCCGCAAACTATTTTTATTGCATTGGTCCAAGATTGGTATCCTTGATAGGATCTCGATCTTGCGGGGGCATGATAACTGAGAGATTTCCTCTGATAATAGAGAGATTTCCTCAATTGCATGAGGCAATCTCTCTGCTCAGTTAAAGAAATATTATCTTTCACCATGTATAAATAAACTTCATATTGATGGGGATATAAATAGGAATAACCTTTGTATATGAACAAATACTAGAAGACTATAATACGCAGCAGAATTAAATGAAAACACAATCAAATAGAACACCAAGATATACATGGAAAACCCCTTCAATGTGAAGGATAAAAACCACGGGGCAAACTAGAGATAATTCACTATGAGAATAATGAATGTACAAATCTCAATCTCTTGCCCTAAACCCTAGCAACAATCATAAGAGAATAACTGGGATACAAGGATCACGTCACTGCCTACAATATCTAAAACCTCCCCAAGTAATCACAGCAAGAGTCTAATGTAGATTTGATCTAACCTGAGATGAGAACACTATTAGATGATTGAGAACAGCCTCTCTACGTTGTCCTTGTCTTCTTCCCTTTCTTTCTCTTTCTTTTCTGCCTTGTTTTTCTCCTTTTCTTTGGAATCCCATGGCTATTTCTTCTCCCACATTACTGCTCTATTTATGCCTTTTTCTGCCTCTAAAACGTAGTCACCACATCCCCCTAATGTTAATTAGGGTTAGGTTAAGAGGGGGTGAGCTATGGGCTGCCCAAGCCCATTATGAGCTAAATTTGTGGGTTGCCAGCCCAACAACCTCCCCCTTCAGCCCATAAAAGAGGTTGTCCCATGACTCTTCAATGTGAAGCCATGCCGACCAGCTGTCGGCATATCTCTTGTCTTTCTTTTGGTAAGGTCTTCATTCCATTTGGTAGTAATATCAAATCATAAATGTGGTTCTTCTGAAGAGCATCCATATCTTCTTGCATAACAACTAACCACTTCTCTTTCTGCTCACTTTCAACTACTTCCTGGTAACTCTCTGGTTCAT
>NW_027020552.1:10000-17500 GCF_036884655.1 Musa acuminata AAA Group
GATATCTTTGCTTCGGAACAAAACAATTAGAATTAGGCTCGGTCAACCGGAATATGTATTATCCATATGGGGGATCTTCCAATTGAGAAGATCCATCGACCTGAGACGAAGAGAAAGGTCTATCTATTTTCTTTAGTTATTCAGTTAAACCAATGATTCGTTATTGGAGCAGATAGCAACAAGCATTTCATCGGACATGCGTATTTTTTATTTTCCGATGGATTTACATGGTTTCATTAATGGAAATTGTTTGATGTAGTGAGTAATAGACTCTGGTTGTTCGCCGTTCAAGAATTCTTGTTTAGGCAGTTCATATCATCCATACATAGTGTTTTGATCTAAGATTTCAATTCTTCCATGTTTCAGCAGTAGCATATTGTTCCATGGAGCTAAGGTCCAAAATATGGAATAAAAAATGTTTCCACGACTCTACCACCCGGCCAATCCTGTTCCACTTAATCCCTTTTTCATGGCCACATATCTTTACGGCTAAGGAATGGGAAATCTTTCTCCTGTTACATGAATCAAATGTTTCATTTCATCCGGGAAAAGCCATCCCTTTCTCAACATTGTCTTTGTTATTTGATCCAATAGCGTTCCGTTAGATAGGAACAGATTTGATAAATACTGATAACTCTCGGATAGAGTATTAGAAAGGAAAGATCCATTAGATAATGGACTATTGCTTCTAAGCCATCTCTGGCGATGAATCAACAATTCGAAGTACCTTTCTTGCGTATTCTTGATGAACCAGCATTTATACATAGATGTAGAAGGTTTTGTTTGGGAAGTAATAAGCACCTTTGACATCTCTTCATCTGCAAAGAATTCTCGACGTGAAAACACAGAGACAAAGGGCTGATCTTTGAATAGGAAAAAGAATGGATCCGCAGGGTCCCAAATGAATTGGCTTACTCGAAAAAAGCCTTGTTCTTTGGAAGATCTATCTCGTGTCTGGTACTGCATGGTTTCACTCTGCAAGAACTCCGAATCATTCTCTTGAAGCTCATCCTCTTCATGATACTCATCCTCTTCATGATACTCATCCTCTTCATGATAAAAGGTCCGCTTGCCCCGAGCCCGATAGAGAAAAGTGGGCTTTTCAATACAATCACATAGTTTGCCACAAGGGCGCCATATTCTAGGAGCCCAAACTATGTGATTGAATAAATCCTCCTTTATCTGTTGCAGGTCGACGACCTCTTCCTCTTCTTCAAACTCCGATTCGTATTTTTCATATAGAAATCTCTGATCAACGATAGAACAAGATCTGTTTTGCATCATATCTAACTGTTCGGACCGAAGAAGTAATGTCACTCGATTATTATCAAACTGACTGCAATCTTTTTCTGTCCGTGAGGGTCCCACCAGAGCGCCTTCTACTTCTAATAGGCCATGAACTAGATCAGAATCATTCTCAACGAATCTATAAGAAGTGATCCAATTTTTTTCATCAGGTCCGGGTGAAGACCAAAGATCTTGAGCGACCGATCCGGCAGAACAACTCAAAAGATAAAGAAGTATCGTTAATTTCTTCATGCTCGTTCCAAGTTCGAAGTACCATTTGTACAAATAAGAATCCCCTTCTGATCTCTTCTTCATATAGATAGATATAGGATCTATGGGGCAATTACTTAGAAGTACATTTTGTGCAACAGCCCTTCCTATCTGATAGAAAAGGATCCCATGATCCTGAACCGATCTTACCTGGGATCGCAAATCCCAAGTTTGTCTATGAAGAGCTAATCTAATTGTATTAGTTTCTATAATTGATTTCTTCTGTGTAATACTAATTGATAGGGCCTCATTGATAAGTGCTACAAGATCTCGTACATTGGAACCCATGGTTATGGACCCCAATCCGTTAGTATGGAACATTTTCTTTTCCAAGTGAAATCCCCTAGTATATGAAAGAATGAAAAAGTGCTTTCGTTGTTGCGGAATAAGAAGCCTTCGTATCTTAATGCATGTATTTAATTTATTCGGAGCTATTAGAGCGGGATCCACTTTTTGGGGAATATGAGTCGAAGCAATAACAAGAATATTTCTAGTGGAACATCTTTCACAATCTCTGGAGAGATAGTTCTCTAATAGACCGAGGGATAAGTAATTCGACTCATTCATATACAGATCATGAATGTTTGGAATCCATATTATGCAAGGAGACATTGCTTTTGCTAATTCGAATTGAAAGGTGATATCAAATCGGTCTATTTTCGGCGTCATATACATAGTTAGCAGCTCCGTATCAAGGTCATCATCAATATCGTCACTATCATCAATATCGATATCGTCACTATCATCAATATCGATATCGTCACTATCACTATCATCAAAATCGATATCATCAATAAAATAATCTTTAGGCTTGTCATCCGGGAACTTGTTCGGAAATACCGTAATGAAAGGAACATAGGGGTTTGTCGCTAGGTATTTGACCAAATAGGATCGTCCAGTTCCTATAGAACCTATCACTAAAATACTCCTAGAAGGGGATAGGGCTAAGCGGAGCGAAAAGGGTTTTCCATGAGATGGGAAATGAAAACTATTAGCCCCACACGAGGTTTGTGAATAAGTAATTGTCTGATAATGAGCAAGGAATATCCGTCTTTCTGCTAAACAGGATCCATTGAACTCATAATTCATTATATACTTGTCAACTAAGTATCGTAAGTAAATTGATCCCGGTTGTTCAATCATTTGATAACCAGAGTCATTCTTTGATAAATGATCACTATGAGTCAGACTCAATAGAATTTGATCAATCCTTTTTTCTGTCGTTAAGGTGGAGAACTGAACCAAGAATTCTCTTTCTTCATCATCAATCGAATCACTGTTCGCGACCCAGGATTCTATTTTCTCATCAATCCAATCACCGTTCACCTTTTTTCTTTTTCTTATCAATGAATGGATCTCTTTACTTGTACGACTTAGATGTCTCGTATTTCTCGAAAAAGTGATTCGATTGATGGGATTTGGTATGATACTTATGAGATTGATGGGATTTGATATGATACTTATGAGATCGATGAGATTGATATTCAAATATTTCTTCCTAGAACGTATTGATTTGACCCCACAAGCGACCAATAGCATGTTGCCACCAAAAGCAAAACCCCGTATTTCTTCCAGAGAATCTCCTAATTGTTTCAGAACAACTAGAAAGAGATTCTTTAACCAGAAAGAATTCAGTTCAGATGTAGGATACCCATCCAAAAGTTTTCGCAACTCAATCATGTATGATGGAATCATCAAAGATTTGATCTTTTCTAACTCTGTCTGTAACTCACTAGAGGCTTGGGAAACAAAGAGAAGATGTATACGAACGAGATATCCAGCAACAAGAAGAAGGGAAAAGATTGAATAGAGGAACTCCAACTCCCGAGCATTTGTTGATCTCAGATGTGTCCATATCAATGGAACGGGTGACTCATTATTTCGATGAATCATTTCTTCGGACAGAAGAAGATTCTGTAAACACTCCCTCGAAATCTCACTTATCAGACTCAAAATCTCACTTATCAGAGTCCATTGTGGAAGAATCTTCTGAGGAATTGGCCATGATATATCTGATCCATGCATAATATCATGAAAAATGGATACAAATTTGTGACTGCTACTTAGTATCGACAATGGGTCTGAAAAAGTATCTAAAAGGGTGAAATTTAGATATTTGCACTCTGTCAAAGTAAGGAACCATGGCATATATGTTTGGAACGGATTCCATTTTGTTTGGAACAGATTCCATTTTGAGAGATTTGAAAAAGCACTATCTCGTTGAAAGGTTCTATACATCTGCCGTTTCTCAACGCATTTCTTTAGAGAAAGACTCCGTTTTTTTTTCCTCTTTCCGGATGGTAAATATTTCTCAGAACATGGAGTGTGAATCAAACCCATGTTTGAATTGAAACTGAGATACCGATGCAAGTTCTTCCCTTCTGAATCAGATAGATTCATATCTGAAAGAGGCTGACAATAAGTTCTTCCAAAATTGACTCTTTGTTTCTCTGTTAGAGGTGTTGCAGAAATGTCTGCGATCGAGTAAATAGCTCTACGAACGAATGGCTCGGATCGAATTGGAAAACGGAAAGATTTGTACAAGTTATACGTTTTGTCACCACTTTGTGGAAAATCTTTAGGTATGAATATGTTAGATACCTGTGACTCGATTGGTGAAATAGTCTCTCTCTCCAAAAAAATATGTTTTTTTTTACCGACGCACGAAGAAAATATTTTGTTGCGAATGAACAAGGTAGTGAGGAATTGTCCATATGTAAGATCATAATTATTGATACGGGTCTTTTCCACATAAAAAGGGAATCTTTTGTTACAATAGAACCAGAAGTGATTTGGATCATTCAAGAATCGAAGTCGATTTGCTTTATAAAAAGAAGATATCAATGAACTTCTATGAAATGGTTTCACGGGATTCAGCCAATTGTCTCGATCATGGAATATCATTGAGAAATAGGAATCCGTGTTATCAAAGGATTTCCTGCGATTATTTCTAGTATAGAATGAGTCAATCATCCACTCTGGTATCTTTTTGAACAAAAATGGTAATGTTGTTCCTCCATTGATAAAGAATTCCGGTCTTTGGGAAGTATCATGATCATCCAATAAGAAGGGTTTCAATTTATTCAAATGAACGATTTGAACACCTATTGATTCTAACAACTGATTGCGGAGTTGATCATTCGGACCTTTCAATTCACGGATGTGGATCTCGGACCTATGAATGGGGATATTCCCGATACTCACAAAGAAAAGGGGAAGTGACTTGGACAAAAAGGGAAGTGACTTGGACAAAAAGGGAAGTGACTTGGACAAAAAGAAACGAAGTGACTTAGACAAATTTTGTTTGTCGATAGCCTCGGACCAATCAATCGAATATTGATTAATACGTAACCGATCGAACACTACTTGAAAACGGTTCTTCTGTTCAGAAACGAAATGTTCCAAATGTTCCTGGAAATTCTTGCTCTCATTGGACCATTTGTATCTATATACATCAGGATCCCGATTCATGGATCTCTCGGTTCGAGAAAAAAGAGGATCAAACCATTTCTTCTGACTCTTTTTCAAATTCGATAAATGTTGGTTGATCGTATATTTCATTATAGTTATATGATTCAGAGTATCATTTCCTATTTGATCCCTTTGAATTCCATATTCGAAGTTGCGATCGGATCTATTCATTAAAAAGAATCGATTAGATACATTTCTTATGTACCCATAGGTGCTATATTGGATTTGAATCAGATTTCGGATCAATCTATATTGATTGACTGCCTCCATTATGTTGTTGCTAGCAAATACCGCTGTTTTTAGTTTTGGATCTTCCAAATCATTCCCGCAGTAGATCCGGACCGATTTTTTTCTGATCCTTCGATAAAAAGATTCATTCTCTTCATAAAAAAGAGAGGAGGTAGAACCAATAAAGATTTCTTTTTCGATTCATCTCTGGAGTTGAATACCTCATTCAAGAATTTTTTTTGATCCAACCCGTAGGAATCAATAGAAAAGGCAAATCCCCTATGATACACCAGATCCGGCTCGGTTATTGATAGAGTGAATAGATCTGCCATTTCTTGAAATCTCTCTTCTGATTCAAAATCGTGGTGTAACGTGTATCCCCTTTTGTTCCGGTCATGGAATAGATGAAATAAATCAAAAAATGGATTTTTGTTCAAGAATGAAATCTTATTGGAACTGTCCATATCCGGTTCATCCTTCGGAACCATATCACATCCCGGATCTGATGAAATAGGATGAATTGAGACGGTATTTTGTAAATACATAATTATCTTGAATATATCAACCATTTCTTTATTTTCCAATCGCCTGGAAGGGACAAAAGAAACATCTTGTTTTTTCTTCAAAAATTTCTGATCTCTAGTGGACCTCTCAATAGGATTCGAACCCAGATGAAGTTCTGACCATCTGTCAGAGAAAAAAGAACGAATTGATCTTGTAGGATTCCCAAGAAATTCTTCGATTTCTTCCGGAAGCAGATGATTATTCATCTGCTTCTCACGTTCCGTGAATAGCCGGGACATTGAGGAAGATCCAAAAAGGCATTTCGGGAATCGATCTGATTCTATCTCTGTTCGTTCCGTTTGAAGAAAGGAAGGATCCCAAAGAATCGATCTTTCTTTTAGTTGCTGAATGTCTGTTTGATCGATCAATGTGGGATATTCTGAATCCTCATTTCTAATGGAATCGAAATGATCTATGGATTGATCAGAAGATCCTTTCAATTGGCTAGAATCCCTTACTTGAACGAAAATAGATCTTGTGGAATCATATTGAATATTTGACAATACATTCCGTACCTTGCTAAAAAACCGATCCTTGTTTACCAACCACACATTGTCTAACCAAATCAAATTCTCTCTCGATACGTTCCTCAAAAAATCCGATTCGTGCTGATTCTTCCCCCAACTAACGAAGAGATCTTGGCGGAATTGCCACATATGAAATTGAACACAATTTTGCAAAGAAATACCCCACTTGTTTCTCGAGAAGAGATGGGAAACATGCTCAATATCATTTGATTGAATAGTTGCCTCAGCTCCTTGTTGTTTGAAGAAACCCTCCCCTTCAATTGGTCTTTTTTCACGAAAAGCAGACATGAGATAACAAATCAAGTCTTTCCCTAAGATTTCGAATAGCTGTCCCAAATTCAAGTTGATTATGTTTCGCTTCTTCCTCGGAGAAAGACGATCAAACAATTCCCAATCATGGTCCTTGCGGATCGGATCATCCGTATAGGATAAAAAAAGAAACTCCAGATATTCGCTATCTTTCTCTTTGAATGAGATCTTAATTCCAGCTACGGTTTCATTAATTCCAGCTACGGTTTCATTAGATATCTTACAACTAGAATCCCTCTTTTTTCCGATCCGGTTCCTCCACCACCGCGAACTCCGGTTAGATTCAGGCATGATACACTTTTTATTTATTGGGAGAACCCAAGTACTCTCTTGCGGATCCATGAAACAACTCTCAGAAATCTTTTTCCCTTTTGGAAGATACAGGAACGAAACAATCAACCTATTGATATTGGAAGACCGAAAAGATTCTTCCAATGTCTCATTTCTGGGTCCAATGGAATTCACATTTCTGGGTCCAATGGAATTCATAGGTATAGGAAGAAGCTCCATCAAATAGAGATTTTTTCTTTCGACCATCTTTCGATTGTTAATACGAGATATAAGGACCGCTACTACAAGCAGTACTACACCTTTGATTACACCTTTGATCATGAAATATCGATTGCTTGTTGAACCCTGCGAATCACGTGAAAGTAGGGTACTCCAAATTCGGGGGTCAAAAAGTTTCATAAAGCGTTCTTGATGGAAAAAAATGTATTTGATCCACGAATCTAAGAAATAGTGAGAATTCTTGATCTCTCTCAACTTGATCTCTCTCAATATCTCTCTCAATTCGACGATCCAGAATTTGAATTGATGTCGTCTCATAAATCCCTCCTAAAGA
>NW_027020552.1:20000-28337 GCF_036884655.1 Musa acuminata AAA Group
TTTTTCCATTCATCATTATTGTATTTATTCTTACCTCCATACTTAACTTAGATCGAGATATTGGACATAGAATGCCAATCTTTAAAATAAAAAATGTAAAAAAAAGGAGTAATACACTGTGACATGACACGTTCGCTAAAAAAAAACCCTTTTGTAGCTAACCATTTATCGGAAAAAATGGAAAAACTCAACATGAGGGAGGAGAAAGAAATAATAGTAACTTGGTCTCGGGCATCTACCATTATACCCACAATGATTGGCCATACAATCGCTATTCATAATGGAAAGGAACATTTACCTATTTATATAACAGATCGTATGGTAGGTCACAAATTGGGAGAATTCGCGCCTACTTTTACTTTTGCGAGACATGCAAGAAACGATAATAAATCTCGTCGTTAAGTTAATTGAAAGTTCATTTTAATATTAAAATAAAAATTTAAGATAAAAAAAATGGAAATTGAAATAAAAGCCAAATTCTTTTTTTTGTGAAAAAAAAACTGAAAGTAAAACAAGTGTTTATCATTCAGGGGGATAGGATAACCTTATGACAAAGAACTCGAGTTCGGGTAAAGAAGTAAAAATTTTAGCTCAACATATATGTAGTATGTCTGTTTTCAAAGCGCGAAGAGTAATTGATCAGATTCGCGGACGTTCCTATGAAGAAACACTTATGATACTGGAACTCATGCCTTATCGAGCATCTTATCCCATTTTAAAATTGGTTTATTCTGCAGCAGCAAATGCTAGTCATAATATGGGTTTGAACGAAGCTGATTCATTCATTAGTGAAGCCAAAGTTAATAGGAGTACCATTGTGAAAAAATTAAGACCTCGAGCTCGAGGACGTAGTTATCCGATAAAAAGACCTACTTGTCATATAACAATTGTATTAAAGGATAAATCTAAATTATTTTTAGATGAATCTAGGATTTAGATTCATCATAGTAAACATAGTAAAATAACATATATGGATGGAAAGAAAATATAATAGGAAAATATGGGACAAAAAATAAATCCACTTGGTTTCAGACTTGGTACAACCCAACGTCATCATTCCTTTTGGTTCGCACAACCAAAAAATTATTCTGTGGGTTTACAGGAAGATGAAAAAATACGGAATTGTATCAAGAACTATGTACAAAAAAATAGGAGAATATCCTCGGGTTTCGAAGGAATCGCTCGTATAGGAATTAAAAAAAGAATTGATTTGATCCAGGTCATAATCTATATTGGATTTCCAAATTTATTAATAGAGGGCCAAACACGAGGAATCGAAGAATTACAGATGAATGTAGAAAAAGAATTTCATTCTGTGAACCGAAGACTCAACATTGCTATCACAAGAGTTGAAAAACCTTATGGGCAACCTAATATTCTTGCGGAATATATAGCTTTACAATTAAAAAATAGAGTTTCGTTTCGAAAGGCAATGAAAAAGGCTATTGAATTAGCTGAACAAACGGATACAAAAGGAATGCAAGTACAAATTGCAGGGCGGATTGACGGAAAAGAAATTGCACGTGTCGAATGGATCAGAGAGGGCAGGGTTCCCCTACAAACAATTCGCGCTAAAATTGATCATTGTTCCTATACAATTCGAACTATCTATGGAGTATTAGGCATCAAAATTTGGATATTTGTGGACGAGGAATAATAGACCTTTATTTATCTTGCCATTCTGGCCAGTGATAGAACAAAAAATAACAAACTGTTTCATTCTTTTTCCGTTAAATCAAACAAAAATGAGCAATTCTAATTCTATAAGGTTGAATAAAAATTCGATTGACCATTTGTTATAATTGCTATGCTTAGTGTGTGACTCGTTAATTTTTCTTTAGAGTTTAGAGTTGGAATTAAAAAAAAATAGACTAAACCCTACTTAAACTTAATAACTATATAAAATAAATAAAAACAAAAATAAAAACAAAATAAACTAATAACCAACTTATTGCTTCGTATTGTCGAGATCCCAAGAAACAGTCACTATATGAGATGAGTGGATCAATCATATAGTTGCAGCAACTGCAACTAAAATCTTTTCCATAAAAAATCAGATTAT
This sequence comes from Musa acuminata AAA Group, assembly GCF_036884655.1. Lineage (NCBI taxonomy): Eukaryota > Viridiplantae > Streptophyta > Magnoliopsida > Zingiberales > Musaceae > Musa > Musa acuminata. The sequence goes on from NW_027020552.1 coordinate 22,063, forward strand.
GGGTTGTGAAACAAAAATAAAGGGATGTGGATAAATGGAAGGATGATAGAAAGAGAGAACAAAAATATCAATGATATATGATTCCAATATGTATGGTCTATGAATTACCTCATAAAGGCAATGTGATAAAGCATCAATACTGAATGAATATAAATAATATAAATAATAATAAAGAGCCTCGGGTTAATAAAAACTAAGGAGATTGACTCGAGAAGGAATTTTGTTGGGAGCTCCATTGCAGAGTTCAGGCCTAACCATTAACGGAGAAGCTATGGGAACGACGGAACCTGTGACTGCATAGGATTCTACTGAAAACGAATCCGAATAATTCATTGGGTGGGATGGCGGAACGAACCGAGAAAAAATTTATTTATTCTGAGAAGTCATGGGTTGACCTAGGAATAAAACAGTAAAGAGTAAATATTCGCCCGCGAAACCTTTATTTATTGAGATTACATTACAATATTTTGGCATCATTTGATAAGGGTAAAAATAAGGATCAAGGATCGTTATAAAATAAAAAGCATTATCTATAATTTATATCTATAAATATGCATAACATAAATATTCTAGCTGTATATCCTGTATATACATCTTCCTGTATAACAAAACAAATTCAATATTAATAAATGTCTTAGTGTATTAGTTTATTAAATACATGCGTATCTGTAATATTATTGAATCCTTTCATTCGCGAGGAGCTGGATGAGAAGAAACTCTCATGTCCGGTTCTGTAGTAGAGATGGAATTAAGAAACGACCATCAACTATAACCCCAAAAGAACCAGATTTCGTAAACAACATAGAGGAAGAATGAAGGGAATATCTTGTCGGGGCAATCGTATTTGTTTCGGCAGATACGCTCTTCAGGCACTTGAACCCGCTTGGATCACAGCTAGACAAATAGAAGCGGGGCGAAGAGCAATGACACGATATGCGCGTCGTGGTGGAAAAATATGGTTACGTATATTTCCCGACAAACCTGTTACAGTAAGACCTGCGGAAACACGTATGGGTTCGGGGAAGGGATCCCCGAATATTGGGTATCCGTTGTTAAACCAGGTCGAATACTTTATGAAATGGGCGGAGTATCAGAAGCTGTAGCCAAAGCAGCTATTTCACTAGCTGCGTCCAAAATGCCTATACGAACTCAATTTGTCAGGATAGGTATGTAGAACTAAACAGTGTATTGAGGATGAAAAAACAACGGCAAGTTTATTTATTTCTGGACAGAGAATATTTCTTTTTTCCTTCATCCTTTGCATTAAAATAACGGATTCCAATAAAATGATATGATTCAACCTCAGACCCTTTTGAATGTAGCGGATAACAGCGGAGCTCGAGAATTGATGTGTATTCGAATCATAGGAGCTGGTAATCATCGATATGCTCATATTGGTGACGTTATTGTTGCTGTAATCAAAGAAGCAGTGCCTAATATGCCACTAGAAAGATCGGAAATAATTAGAGCTGTAATTGTACGTACTTGTAAAGAACTCAAACGTGACAACGGTATGATAATACGATATGATGACAATGCTGCGGTTGTCATTGATCAAGAAGGAAATCCAAAAGGAACTCGAGTTTTTGGTGCGATCGCTCGGGAATTGAGACAGTTGAATTTTACTAAAATAGTTTCATTGGCTCCCGAGGTATTATAAATACTACTAGATGGGACTATGATATATCAGAACATCTAAAATAGATCAAATTTAGTAGATTAGTAGATTGTGTCTCACGCATATACTTTTAATAATAAATAATTTTATAATAATAAAAAAAAAAAAAAAAGAAAGAAAATAAAACAAAGAAAAAAAGGAAACATGTTGATTATATCAAAATTAGGAGGCACCAATAATTATAGTTCGTCATGGGTAAGGACACTATTGCCGATATAATAACTTCTATAAGAAATGCTGACATGAATAAAAAAGGAACGGTTCGAATAGCATCTACTAATATCACCGAAAATATTGTGAAAATACTTCTACGAGAAGGTTTTATTGAAAACGTTCGGAAACATCAGGAAGGTAACAAATATTTCTTGGTTTCAACTCTGCGACATAGAAAGACTAGGAAAAGAATACACAGAACTATTTTAAAGCGTATCAGCCGACCCGGTTTACGCATTTATTCCGACTATCAACAAATTCCTAAGATTTTAGGTGGAATAGGAATTGTAATTCTTTCTACTTCCCGAGGTATAATGACAGATCGAGAAGCTCGACGAGAAAAAATTGGAGGCGAACTTTTGTTATATATATGGTGATCCTCCTCCTCTGGTATCCTAATTTTCTCTCTAACTTCCTATTTGTGAAATAGAGAGGAAAAGTGAGTTATATAACTCTTCCTCCATTAGTTGATACTTCAAGGAAGTTACCTGGAATGAAAGAACAAAAATTTATTCATGAAGGTTTAATTACTGAATCACTTCCCAACGGTATGTTTCGGGTCCGCCTAGATAATAAAGATGTAATTCTAGGTTATGTTTCGGGAAGGATCCGGCGCAGTTTTATACGGATACTACCTGGGGATAGAGTCAAAATTGAAGTAAGTTGTTATGATTCAACCAGGGGACGTATAATTTATAGACTTCGCAACAAAGATTCGAATGATTAGGTGATTTTTAAAGCATTCCTTTCATGACGATACAATTCGAAGTTAAAAAAAAAAATTCAAGAGACTTATTTTCTTCCAAGGAATAGATTAAAAATTAAGGTAAGGAATAAGAAATATGAAAATAAGGGCTTCCGTTCGTAAAATTTGTGAAAAATGTCGACTGATCCGTAGGCGCGGACGAATTATAGTGATTTGTTCCAATCCGAGACATAAACAGAGACAGGGATAATCTTTCTAAAAAAGAACTTTCTAAAGAAAAGACAAAAATAAAGGATTTCTTTTAATATGAAATGGATATTTCCGTATCTTTTCTTTCCGTATATTTCTGACTTATATTTATAAGATGATAAAATATGACAAAAGCTATACCAAGAATCGGTTCACGTAGGAATGGGCGTATTGGTTCACGTAAGAATGGACGTAGAATACCAAAAGGAATTATTCACGTTCAAGCAAGTTTCAACAATACCATTGTAACTGTTACAGATGTACGAGGTCGGGTGGTTTCCTGGGCCTCCGCTGGTACTTCCGGATTCAAAGGGACAAGAAGAGGGACACCCTATGCTGCTCAAGCGGCGGCATTAAATGCTATTCGTACAGTAGTTAATCAGGGTATGCAACGAGCAGAAGTTATGATAAAAGGTCCTGGTCTCGGAAGAGATGCAGCATTACGAGCCATTCGTAGAAGTGGTATACTATTAAGTTTCGTACGTGATGTAACACCTATGCCACATAATGGATGTCGACCCCCTAAAAAAAGACGTGTGTAGAAATAAGAAAAAAACGGATTTCAAGAGAAATAAATAATTCAATGATCTGATCAAATAATAGTATTAGTATAGTATGGTTCGAGAGGAAGTAGCAGGATCCACTCGAACACTACAGTGGAGGTGTGTTGAATCGAGAGTAGACAGTAAACGTCTTTATTATGGTCGTTTCGTTCTGTCCCCGCTTATGAAAGGTCAAGCCGATACTATAGGTATTGCCATGCGAAGGGCTTTACTTGGAGAAATAGAAGGAACATGTATCACACGTGCAAACTCTGAGAAAGTGCCGCATGAATATTCTACGATAATAGGTATTGAAGAATCGGTACATGAAATTTTACTAAATTTGAAAGAAATTGTATTGAGAAGTAATATATATGGAGTTAGAGACGCATCCATTTGCGCCAGGGGCCCTAAATACGTAACCGCTCAAGATATCATCTCACCACCTTCCGTGGAAATAGTTGACACAACACAACATATAGCTAACCTGACGGAACCAATTGATTTGTGTATTGGATTACAAATCAGGCGAGATCGTGGATATCGTACGAAACCAACAACTAACTCTCAAAATGGAAGTTATCCTATAGATGCTGTATCTATGCCTGTTCGAAATGCGAATCATAGTATTCATTCTTATGGGAATGGGAATGAAAAACAAGAGATACTTTTTCTAGAAATATGGACGAATGGAAGTTTAACTCCTAAGGAAGCACTTTATGAAGCTTCTCGTAATTTAATTGATTTATTTATTCCTTTTCTACATGCGGAGGAAGAGGACATTAATTTCAAAGAAAATAAAAACAGGTTTACTCTACCCATTTTTACCTTTCAAGATAGATTAACTAATCTAAAGAAAAACAAAAAAGAAATTCCATTGAAATGTATTTTTATTGACCAATCAGAATTACCTTCCAGGACCTATAATTGTCTCAAAAGGTCCAATATACACACATTATTGGACCTTTTGAATAAGAGTCAAGAAGATCTTATGAGAATTGAATATTTTCGCATAGAAGATGTAAAAGAGATATCGGACACTCTACAAAAGCATTTCGCAATTGATTTACCTAAGAATCAATTTTTATTTTAAATCCATGATAATTATTTCATCTTCTTTTTCTAATAAAAATAGAAAGAAAAATTTATAAAGAAAAAGAAGAAAATTTGTTTTTAATCTTTTTGGCACAATCCGTATTTTCGTGGAATGATCATAATCAAATTAATGTATCTAAGAATAGTGACTTTGAAGTCACTATTCTTAGATACATTAATCATGGTATTTCACGGTTGAATCAATTTAAAAAAGACCTAAAGTTAGCGATTTATCAATAGGTAATGTTGCTCCAATACCTAACCAAAGAGCTACTGCGGTACCGATCAAAAAGACTGTTGTAGCTACTGGACGACGAAATGGATTTTGGAATTTATTAACATTCTCCAAAAAAGGTACTGTCAATAATCCCGTTGGTACTGAAACCATTAAAAGAACACCTAATAACTTATTGGGTACTGTGCGGAGTATTTGAAATACGGGAAAGAAGTACCATTCGGGTAATATTTCCAAAGGAGTTGCAAATGGATCCGCCGGTTCACCAATCATTGACGGTTCTAGAACTGCCAAGCCTACATTACATGCAATAGTACCTAGAATTACTACTGGAAAAATATATAAAAGATCATTGGGCCATGCGGGTTCTCCATAATAATTATGCCCCATCCCTTTAGCCAATTTAGCTCTTAATACAGGATCGTTCAAGTCAGGTTTCTTTGTTATTGGGATAGGTGAATTCTTATGGATCCATCCCCCGAAGGAACCGGACATGATAATTTTTCATCATCCGGCTCGAGCAAGAATGAAAGGAATGGCAGAAATAGATCCATATAAAATCTATTTTTCATACATATCCCCACATATCATATATAATGACTCTATGTAAGAAAAGATTTACCAGATTCCATTTTCCGGAGTTGCAACTATTCATTGCAACTAATTCAGTTCTTACAGGTAAATGCTCAATATCCAAGTAGGCTTATAAATTTGATCATGATCAAGTGCTTTTTGGATTGTCTCATGTCTTTTGATTGGTGTTTATCCCCCCAACATCTCGATTTTCTTACATACAAAGTATTTACTTGTTACTAATAAAGTCTAGCCTCTGTTCTTCCTTAGATCTCTTATTTCACTCCGATAGTATTATCGATCGGGATCGATGCAGAGGAAATGAATGCATTTCTACACTACAAATAAGGAAGTGGAATAGACAGAACATTGAATCATGCCACATCACTTATTTTATTCTACGGGATCTTACGGAGCCTGTTCATGCATAACATGATTCAGGTATGATCATAGAAAAGGTTCTCCCAAACGAACCGGCCTATCCTCTGCTACATAGGGGGCTTACGTGGTGGTTGGATGTGGAGACACATTTGGTTGTGAATTACAATGTGGCAGATAAAATAATATATCTGCATGGCCTAATCAATAGTTCAAGTCACACACTCCCATAATCCATCCTCTCTTCGGAAAATTCACTTCAACTATTCGTATCAAATAAGGAATACAATACCTCGAAGTTGAAGAAAAGTATCCAAATAACATGTCTTATTTTTTCAATAATCCATATTTCTAGCAATGAAATATTATTGTCTATCGTTCCTCCCCAGTATGATATATGATCAATTACAAATATCTATGATTCTATAAAGGACCCGAAATACCTTGCTTACGTATCATTGGAAAATGCATTAACATAAATACGGCAGTAAGAAGAGGCAATACAAAAGTGTGTAAACTATAAAAACGAGTCAAAGTGGATTGGCCCACACTAGCACTTCCGCGTAATAACTCTACCAAAGGCGATCCTATTACGGGAATAGCTTC
>NW_027020553.1:0-2500 GCF_036884655.1 Musa acuminata AAA Group
GATAATTGTTTTTTTTAAAAGTTGTGCATTAACCTTAGAAATGGTAACCATACATTGCAAGATATCTATGTATATTTTTTCAATGAAAGATTTCATAAAATAATGTGATTTGCGTATTAATCGGGTATTTTTTCTTTGAAGTATCTGCCAAATATGTTTTTGTAATTCCGGTCTTTTATCATGATAGGCTAGAACTATTTTCTTCTTGTCTTTTGTGATTCCTTCTATTTGATTCCTTATTGTGATTGTCTTATCAGCAAGATCTTTCATTTTTTTTTCTATGAGTAAATAATTTGTCCAATTCATAGATCGAATTTGAATGGTCGATTCGTGAATAATCTGATTATTTTTTTTTGAATCTTTTGCATTTTCATTTGGTTCATGTACTTTTCCCTTCCTCAATTCAAATAAAGAAATTTGGTTCACTTTTTCAAGTTTCTTCATTATTCGTTTTAGAACTAGAACTGTTCGTTTTAGAACTAGAACTATTCGTTTTAGAACTAGAACTATTCGTTTTAGAACTCGTTTTAGAACTCGTTTTAGAACTAGAACTATTTTGATGACCCATCTTTTTTTTTCTTTTGAAACTTTTAGAGAGTTCTTTTTTACTTTTCTAATTTTTTTTTTGAGTTCCTTATATATGGGTTCAAAAAAAGAAGGTTGCTTTCGGGGAGAACCAAAAGGGAGTTCCGTTTCCATTCCCCAAACTGTTAAAAAACAAAAATTTTCTTTTTTTCCTTTTTTTTTCATTGGATCTCCATGATGAGATCGTATTTTAGATCTTCGCCAAGGTTTTAAACGAAAAGGAAATAAAATCTTTATCTGAATACCATCTGTTAACCAATCTTGGGGAAATTCTGTTTCTGATAATGGAACACCATTATAGGTGCATTTAACATGTATTTCTCTATTCCATTCCTTCAAATCCTCATACCACTCGGGGAATTGGAATAATAACATACGTCCAATATTTTTAGCTATTATCAATGAAGGCAATACAATGTTTTTTCTAAAAAAAGATTGGGTTATCAGCATCAAACCTCTTATTGCTTGAGCAAATATAATGCTATCCCAAATTTCTGATATTGTTATCCGTTCATCTTCCTCTTTTTTTTTTTTCTCCTCGTCTTTTTTTTTCCCAGTGTTTGTCTCTTCCTCTTCCTCCTCAAAGTCGGAAGTTTCGGATTCTGGGTTTCCCCCCACGGAATTCCTAAAAATAAGATTAATTATTCGATATCTATATCTATCAAAAAAAGAAAAAAAAAAGACTTTGTCTATTCGATCCAAAAAAAGCGGGGAATGAACATTTGTTTGAAATATTTCCCAAATAACTGTTTTACGTCTTTGAGCACGCATGGATCCTTGGATTATACCCCGATTAAAATCTGGTTGTTGCGAATAACGTATCAAAGCCACCTCTTCTGCTTCTGCTTCTGCTTCTGCTTCTGCTTCTGCTTGATCAATATTATCAGTATCGGTATCCAGATTTTTATCAGTATAGATCACCACCCGTTTCGCTTTTCTTGAACAAATTTCATAATCTTCCTTCTGTTCTTCTCCATTTTCTTGATCCAGTCCTTCTAATTCATCGGTCAATTTGTATGACCATCGAGGAACCTTTTTACTGATTTCTTCTATTCCAATGGATTTTTTTTCTTCTATTCCAATGGATTTTTTTTCTTCTATTCCAATGGATTTTTTTTCAGTTGTTGTTTGATCATTTGGATTGGTTGTAATTATGTCGAATACAAATCTCAAGGATTTTGCTTTACTTTCTGAATTAATTCTTCTTTCTTCTTCCAATAAAAATAAAGAAGATTCATCGATTGACGTTAAGAAATTAACAATATAATTAAATGATGATTTCTCATCAAGCGGATTCTTTTCATGTTCAAATTCTCGAGAATTTTTAGAAATAGGAAAGAGCCCATGAATCTTATTTATCCAAAACGTTTCTATGGAATCTACATCTTCTTCTTCTGTAGAAGTAATTAAATCATTTGTAGAAGTAATTAAATCATTTGTAGAAGTAATTAAATCATTCATGATTGTATGTGAATAGAATTTTTTTATTGTTCTTATTGTTCCACGATACGGTCCGCTCAAAAAAGGATCATACGCTTTTGGCAAGTATTCTTGCTCATTCTCATCGTTGCATAATCTGGTCCTTTTTTCAAGTATATCTAGAGCAAGAGATATCCTTTCTTCTTCTTCTTCTTCTTCTTCTTCTTCTAGAGTTTTTATTCGACTTATCAATTCATTGCTCAAGTTGTATTTTTTTTGCTCATTGGTAGAAACCCAATAATCATATAGGTCTTCATGGGAAAATTTTTCTGTCATGTACAAAGACATTTTGCGTTCTATCATTTCCGAAAAAGTTGATAAACTAGGCGGATATGTAAAAGATATTATTTGTTTTCCATCACTTGAACACGTATAAAAAAAATATTGTGACATTTCATTTTGTACACTATTTTCAAATCGATTATTTTTTATATAT
>NW_027020553.1:20000-27500 GCF_036884655.1 Musa acuminata AAA Group
GGTCCAAAATATGGAATAAAAAATGTTTCCACGACTCTACCACCCGGCCAATCCTGTTCCACTTAATCCCTTTTTCATGGCCACATATCTTTACGGCTAAGGAATGGGAAATCTTTCTCCTGTTACATGAATCAAATGTTTCATTTCATCCGGGAAAAGCCATCCCTTTCTCAACATTGTCTTTGTTATTTGATCCAATAGCGTTCCGTTAGATAGGAACAGATTTGATAAATACTGATAACTCTCGGATAGAGTATTAGAAAGGAAAGATCCATTAGATAATGGACTATTGCTTCTAAGCCATCTCTGGCGATGAATCAACAATTCGAAGTACCTTTCTTGCGTATTCTTGATGAACCAGCATTTATACATAGATGTAGAAGGTTTTGTTTGGGAAGTAATAAGCACCTTTGACATCTCTTCATCTGCAAAGAATTCTCGACGTGAAAACACAGAGACAAAGGGCTGATCTTTGAATAGGAAAAAGAATGGATCCGCAGGGTCCCAAATGAATTGGCTTACTCGAAAAAAGCCTTGTTCTTTGGAAGATCTATCTCGTGTCTGGTACTGCATGGTTTCACTCTGCAAGAACTCCGAATCATTCTCTTGAAGCTCATCCTCTTCATGATACTCATCCTCTTCATGATACTCATCCTCTTCATGATAAAAGGTCCGCTTGCCCCGAGCCCGATAGAGAAAAGTGGGCTTTTCAATACAATCACATAGTTTGCCACAAGGGCGCCATATTCTAGGAGCCCAAACTATGTGATTGAATAAATCCTCCTTTATCTGTTGCAGGTCGACGACCTCTTCCTCTTCTTCAAACTCCGATTCGTATTTTTCATATAGAAATCTCTGATCAACGATAGAACAAGATCTGTTTTGCATCATATCTAACTGTTCGGACCGAAGAAGTAATGTCACTCGATTATTATCAAACTGACTGCAATCTTTTTCTGTCCGTGAGGGTCCCACCAGAGCGCCTTCTACTTCTAATAGGCCATGAACTAGATCAGAATCATTCTCAACGAATCTATAAGAAGTGATCCAATTTTTTTCATCAGGTCCGGGTGAAGACCAAAGATCTTGAGCGACCGATCCGGCAGAACAACTCAAAAGATAAAGAAGTATCGTTAATTTCTTCATGCTCGTTCCAAGTTCGAAGTACCATTTGTACAAATAAGAATCCCCTTCTGATCTCTTCTTCATATAGATAGATATAGGATCTATGGGGCAATTACTTAGAAGTACATTTTGTGCAACAGCCCTTCCTATCTGATAGAAAAGGATCCCATGATCCTGAACCGATCTTACCTGGGATCGCAAATCCCAAGTTTGTCTATGAAGAGCTAATCTAATTGTATTAGTTTCTATAATTGATTTCTTCTGTGTAATACTAATTGATAGGGCCTCATTGATAAGTGCTACAAGATCTCGTACATTGGAACCCATGGTTATGGACCCCAATCCGTTAGTATGGAACATTTTCTTTTCCAAGTGAAATCCCCTAGTATATGAAAGAATGAAAAAGTGCTTTCGTTGTTGCGGAATAAGAAGCCTTCGTATCTTAATGCATGTATTTAATTTATTCGGAGCTATTAGAGCGGGATCCACTTTTTGGGGAATATGAGTCGAAGCAATAACAAGAATATTTCTAGTGGAACATCTTTCACAATCTCTGGAGAGATAGTTCTCTAATAGACCGAGGGATAAGTAATTCGACTCATTCATATACAGATCATGAATGTTTGGAATCCATATTATGCAAGGAGACATTGCTTTTGCTAATTCGAATTGAAAGGTGATATCAAATCGGTCTATTTTCGGCGTCATATACATAGTTAGCAGCTCCGTATCAAGGTCATCATCAATATCGTCACTATCATCAATATCGATATCGTCACTATCATCAATATCGATATCGTCACTATCACTATCATCAAAATCGATATCATCAATAAAATAATCTTTAGGCTTGTCATCCGGGAACTTGTTCGGAAATACCGTAATGAAAGGAACATAGGGGTTTGTCGCTAGGTATTTGACCAAATAGGATCGTCCAGTTCCTATAGAACCTATCACTAAAATACTCCTAGAAGGGGATAGGGCTAAGCGGAGCGAAAAGGGTTTTCCATGAGATGGGAAATGAAAACTATTAGCCCCACACGAGGTTTGTGAATAAGTAATTGTCTGATAATGAGCAAGGAATATCCGTCTTTCTGCTAAACAGGATCCATTGAACTCATAATTCATTATATACTTGTCAACTAAGTATCGTAAGTAAATTGATCCCGGTTGTTCAATCATTTGATAACCAGAGTCATTCTTTGATAAATGATCACTATGAGTCAGACTCAATAGAATTTGATCAATCCTTTTTTCTGTCGTTAAGGTGGAGAACTGAACCAAGAATTCTCTTTCTTCATCATCAATCGAATCACTGTTCGCGACCCAGGATTCTATTTTCTCATCAATCCAATCACCGTTCACCTTTTTTCTTTTTCTTATCAATGAATGGATCTCTTTACTTGTACGACTTAGATGTCTCGTATTTCTCGAAAAAGTGATTCGATTGATGGGATTTGGTATGATACTTATGAGATTGATGGGATTTGATATGATACTTATGAGATCGATGAGATTGATATTCAAATATTTCTTCCTAGAACGTATTGATTTGACCCCACAAGCGACCAATAGCATGTTGCCACCAAAAGCAAAACCCCGTATTTCTTCCAGAGAATCTCCTAATTGTTTCAGAACAACTAGAAAGAGATTCTTTAACCAGAAAGAATTCAGTTCAGATGTAGGATACCCATCCAAAAGTTTTCGCAACTCAATCATGTATGATGGAATCATCAAAGATTTGATCTTTTCTAACTCTGTCTGTAACTCACTAGAGGCTTGGGAAACAAAGAGAAGATGTATACGAACGAGATATCCAGCAACAAGAAGAAGGGAAAAGATTGAATAGAGGAACTCCAACTCCCGAGCATTTGTTGATCTCAGATGTGTCCATATCAATGGAACGGGTGACTCATTATTTCGATGAATCATTTCTTCGGACAGAAGAAGATTCTGTAAACACTCCCTCGAAATCTCACTTATCAGACTCAAAATCTCACTTATCAGAGTCCATTGTGGAAGAATCTTCTGAGGAATTGGCCATGATATATCTGATCCATGCATAATATCATGAAAAATGGATACAAATTTGTGACTGCTACTTAGTATCGACAATGGGTCTGAAAAAGTATCTAAAAGGGTGAAATTTAGATATTTGCACTCTGTCAAAGTAAGGAACCATGGCATATATGTTTGGAACGGATTCCATTTTGTTTGGAACAGATTCCATTTTGAGAGATTTGAAAAAGCACTATCTCGTTGAAAGGTTCTATACATCTGCCGTTTCTCAACGCATTTCTTTAGAGAAAGACTCCGTTTTTTTTTCCTCTTTCCGGATGGTAAATATTTCTCAGAACATGGAGTGTGAATCAAACCCATGTTTGAATTGAAACTGAGATACCGATGCAAGTTCTTCCCTTCTGAATCAGATAGATTCATATCTGAAAGAGGCTGACAATAAGTTCTTCCAAAATTGACTCTTTGTTTCTCTGTTAGAGGTGTTGCAGAAATGTCTGCGATCGAGTAAATAGCTCTACGAACGAATGGCTCGGATCGAATTGGAAAACGGAAAGATTTGTACAAGTTATACGTTTTGTCACCACTTTGTGGAAAATCTTTAGGTATGAATATGTTAGATACCTGTGACTCGATTGGTGAAATAGTCTCTCTCTCCAAAAAAATATGTTTTTTTTTACCGACGCACGAAGAAAATATTTTGTTGCGAATGAACAAGGTAGTGAGGAATTGTCCATATGTAAGATCATAATTATTGATACGGGTCTTTTCCACATAAAAAGGGAATCTTTTGTTACAATAGAACCAGAAGTGATTTGGATCATTCAAGAATCGAAGTCGATTTGCTTTATAAAAAGAAGATATCAATGAACTTCTATGAAATGGTTTCACGGGATTCAGCCAATTGTCTCGATCATGGAATATCATTGAGAAATAGGAATCCGTGTTATCAAAGGATTTCCTGCGATTATTTCTAGTATAGAATGAGTCAATCATCCACTCTGGTATCTTTTTGAACAAAAATGGTAATGTTGTTCCTCCATTGATAAAGAATTCCGGTCTTTGGGAAGTATCATGATCATCCAATAAGAAGGGTTTCAATTTATTCAAATGAACGATTTGAACACCTATTGATTCTAACAACTGATTGCGGAGTTGATCATTCGGACCTTTCAATTCACGGATGTGGATCTCGGACCTATGAATGGGGATATTCCCGATACTCACAAAGAAAAGGGGAAGTGACTTGGACAAAAAGGGAAGTGACTTGGACAAAAAGGGAAGTGACTTGGACAAAAAGAAACGAAGTGACTTAGACAAATTTTGTTTGTCGATAGCCTCGGACCAATCAATCGAATATTGATTAATACGTAACCGATCGAACACTACTTGAAAACGGTTCTTCTGTTCAGAAACGAAATGTTCCAAATGTTCCTGGAAATTCTTGCTCTCATTGGACCATTTGTATCTATATACATCAGGATCCCGATTCATGGATCTCTCGGTTCGAGAAAAAAGAGGATCAAACCATTTCTTCTGACTCTTTTTCAAATTCGATAAATGTTGGTTGATCGTATATTTCATTATAGTTATATGATTCAGAGTATCATTTCCTATTTGATCCCTTTGAATTCCATATTCGAAGTTGCGATCGGATCTATTCATTAAAAAGAATCGATTAGATACATTTCTTATGTACCCATAGGTGCTATATTGGATTTGAATCAGATTTCGGATCAATCTATATTGATTGACTGCCTCCATTATGTTGTTGCTAGCAAATACCGCTGTTTTTAGTTTTGGATCTTCCAAATCATTCCCGCAGTAGATCCGGACCGATTTTTTTCTGATCCTTCGATAAAAAGATTCATTCTCTTCATAAAAAAGAGGAGGTAGAACCAATAAAGATTTCTTTTTCGATTCATCTCTGGAGTTGAATACCTCATTCAAGAATTTTTTTTGATCCAACCCGTAGGAATCAATAGAAAAGGCAAATCCCCTATGATACACCAGATCCGGCTCGGTTATTGATAGAGTGAATAGATCTGCCATTTCTTGAAATCTCTCTTCTGATTCAAAATCGTGGTGTAACGTGTATCCCCTTTTGTTCCGGTCATGGAATAGATGAAATAAATCAAAAAATGGATTTTTGTTCAAGAATGAAATCTTATTGGAACTGTCCATATCCGGTTCATCCTTCGGAACCATATCACATCCCGGATCTGATGAAATAGGATGAATTGAGACGGTATTTTGTAAATACATAATTATCTTGAATATATCAACCATTTCTTTATTTTCCAATCGCCTGGAAGGGACAAAAGAAACATCTTGTTTTTTCTTCAAAAATTTCTGATCTCTAGTGGACCTCTCAATAGGATTCGAACCCAGATGAAGTTCTGACCATCTGTCAGAGAAAAAAGAACGAATTGATCTTGTAGGATTCCCAAGAAATTCTTCGATTTCTTCCGGAAGCAGATGATTATTCATCTGCTTCTCACGTTCCGTGAATAGCCGGGACATTGAGGAAGATCCAAAAAGGCATTTCGGGAATCGATCTGATTCTATCTCTGTTCGTTCCGTTTGAAGAAAGGAAGGATCCCAAAGAATCGATCTTTCTTTTAGTTGCTGAATGTCTGTTTGATCGATCAATGTGGGATATTCTGAATCCTCATTTCTAATGGAATCGAAATGATCTATGGATTGATCAGAAGATCCTTTCAATTGGCTAGAATCCCTTACTTGAACGAAAATAGATCTTGTGGAATCATATTGAATATTTGACAATACATTCCGTACCTTGCTAAAAAACCGATCCTTGTTTACCAACCACACATTGTCTAACCAAATCAAATTCTCTCTCGATACGTTCCTCAAAAAATCCGATTCGTGCTGATTCTTCCCCCAACTAACGAAGAGATCTTGGCGGAATTGCCACATATGAAATTGAACACAATTTTGCAAAGAAATACCCCACTTGTTTCTCGAGAAGAGATGGGAAACATGCTCAATATCATTTGATTGAATAGTTGCCTCAGCTCCTTGTTGTTTGAAGAAACCCTCCCCTTCAATTGGTCTTTTTTCACGAAAAGCAGACATGAGATAACAAATCAAGTCTTTCCCTAAGATTTCGAATAGCTGTCCCAAATTCAAGTTGATTATGTTTCGCTTCTTCCTCGGAGAAAGACGATCAAACAATTCCCAATCATGGTCCTTGCGGATCGGATCATCCGTATAGGATAAAAAAAGAAACTCCAGATATTCGCTATCTTTCTCTTTGAATGAGATCTTAATTCCAGCTACGGTTTCATTAATTCCAGCTACGGTTTCATTAGATATCTTACAACTAGAATCCCTCTTTTTTCCGATCCGGTTCCTCCACCACCGCGAACTCCGGTTAGATTCAGGCATGATACACTTTTTATTTATTGGGAGAACCCAAGTACTCTCTTGCGGATCCATGAAACAACTCTCAGAAATCTTTTTCCCTTTTGGAAGATACAGGAACGAAACAATCAACCTATTGATATTGGAAGACCGAAAAGATTCTTCCAATGTCTCATTTCTGGGTCCAATGGAATTCACATTTCTGGGTCCAATGGAATTCATAGGTATAGGAAGAAGCTCCATCAAATAGAGATTTTTTCTTTCGACCATCTTTCGATTGTTAATACGAGATATAAGGACCGCTACTACAAGCAGTACTACACCTTTGATTACACCTTTGATCATGAAATATCGATTGCTTGTTGAACCCTGCGAATCACGTGAAAGTAGGGTACTCCAAATTCGGGGGTCAAAAAGTTTCATAAAGCGTTCTTGATGGAAAAAAATGTATTTGATCCACGAATCTAAGAAATAGTGAGAATTCTTGATCTCTCTCAACTTGATCTCTCTCAATATCTCTCTCAATTCGACGATCCAGAATTTGAATTGATGTCGTCTCATAAATCCCTCCTAAAGATTTTATTTCAATTGGAATTTGGTTATTTATACGATATACTTATTTACGATATACTTATTTATACATTTACGATATACTTATTTATACGATATACTTATTTACGATATACTTATTTATACATTTACGATATACTTATTTATACGATATACTTATTTACGATATACTTATTTATACATTTACGATATACTTATTTATACGATATACTTATTTACGATATACTTATTTATACATTTACGATATACTTATTTATACGATATACTTATTTACGATATACTTATTTATACGATATACTTATTTACGATATTATTTACGATATACGATGATCTCTGTTAAGCATCCATGGCTGAATGGTTAAAGCGCCCAACTCATAATTGGCAAATTCGTAGGTTCAATTC
>NW_027020553.1:30000-35000 GCF_036884655.1 Musa acuminata AAA Group
TCGTTAAGTTAATTGAAAGTTCATTTTAATATTAAAATAAAAATTTAAGATAAAAAAAATGGAAATTGAAATAAAAGCCAAATTCTTTTTTTTGTGAAAAAAAAACTGAAAGTAAAACAAGTGTTTATCATTCAGGGGGATAGGATAACCTTATGACAAAGAACTCGAGTTCGGGTAAAGAAGTAAAAATTTTAGCTCAACATATATGTAGTATGTCTGTTTTCAAAGCGCGAAGAGTAATTGATCAGATTCGCGGACGTTCCTATGAAGAAACACTTATGATACTGGAACTCATGCCTTATCGAGCATCTTATCCCATTTTAAAATTGGTTTATTCTGCAGCAGCAAATGCTAGTCATAATATGGGTTTGAACGAAGCTGATTCATTCATTAGTGAAGCCAAAGTTAATAGGAGTACCATTGTGAAAAAATTAAGACCTCGAGCTCGAGGACGTAGTTATCCGATAAAAAGACCTACTTGTCATATAACAATTGTATTAAAGGATAAATCTAAATTATTTTTAGATGAATCTAGGATTTAGATTCATCATAGTAAACATAGTAAAATAACATATATGGATGGAAAGAAAATATAATAGGAAAATATGGGACAAAAAATAAATCCACTTGGTTTCAGACTTGGTACAACCCAACGTCATCATTCCTTTTGGTTCGCACAACCAAAAAATTATTCTGTGGGTTTACAGGAAGATGAAAAAATACGGAATTGTATCAAGAACTATGTACAAAAAAATAGGAGAATATCCTCGGGTTTCGAAGGAATCGCTCGTATAGGAATTAAAAAAAGAATTGATTTGATCCAGGTCATAATCTATATTGGATTTCCAAATTTATTAATAGAGGGCCAAACACGAGGAATCGAAGAATTACAGATGAATGTAGAAAAAGAATTTCATTCTGTGAACCGAAGACTCAACATTGCTATCACAAGAGTTGAAAAACCTTATGGGCAACCTAATATTCTTGCGGAATATATAGCTTTACAATTAAAAAATAGAGTTTCGTTTCGAAAGGCAATGAAAAAGGCTATTGAATTAGCTGAACAAACGGATACAAAAGGAATGCAAGTACAAATTGCAGGGCGGATTGACGGAAAAGAAATTGCACGTGTCGAATGGATCAGAGAGGGCAGGGTTCCCCTACAAACAATTCGCGCTAAAATTGATCATTGTTCCTATACAATTCGAACTATCTATGGAGTATTAGGCATCAAAATTTGGATATTTGTGGACGAGGAATAATAGACCTTTATTTATCTTGCCATTCTGGCCAGTGATAGAACAAAAAATAACAAACTGTTTCATTCTTTTTCCGTTAAATCAAACAAAAATGAGCAATTCTAATTCTATAAGGTTGAATAAAAATTCGATTGACCATTTGTTATAATTGCTATGCTTAGTGTGTGACTCGTTAATTTTTCTTTAGAGTTTAGAGTTGGAATTAAAAAAAAATAGACTAAACCCTACTTAAACTTAATAACTATATAAAATAAATAAAAACAAAAATAAAAACAAAATAAACTAATAACCAACTTATTGCTTCGTATTGTCGAGATCCCAAGAAACAGTCACTATATGAGATGAGTGGATCAATCATATAGTTGCAGCAACTGCAACTAAAATCTTTTCCATAAAAAATCAGATTATGGGTTGTGAAACAAAAATAAAGGGATGTGGATAAATGGAAGGATGATAGAAAGAGAGAACAAAAATATCAATGATATATGATTCCAATATGTATGGTCTATGAATTACCTCATAAAGGCAATGTGATAAAGCATCAATACTGAATGAATATAAATAATATAAATAATAATAAAGAGCCTCGGGTTAATAAAAACTAAGGAGATTGACTCGAGAAGGAATTTTGTTGGGAGCTCCATTGCAGAGTTCAGGCCTAACCATTAACGGAGAAGCTATGGGAACGACGGAACCTGTGACTGCATAGGATTCTACTGAAAACGAATCCGAATAATTCATTGGGTGGGATGGCGGAACGAACCGAGAAAAAATTTATTTATTCTGAGAAGTCATGGGTTGACCTAGGAATAAAACAGTAAAGAGTAAATATTCGCCCGCGAAACCTTTATTTATTGAGATTACATTACAATATTTTGGCATCATTTGATAAGGGTAAAAATAAGGATCAAGGATCGTTATAAAATAAAAAGCATTATCTATAATTTATATCTATAAATATGCATAACATAAATATTCTAGCTGTATATCCTGTATATACATCTTCCTGTATAACAAAACAAATTCAATATTAATAAATGTCTTAGTGTATTAGTTTATTAAATACATGCGTATCTGTAATATTATTGAATCCTTTCATTCGCGAGGAGCTGGATGAGAAGAAACTCTCATGTCCGGTTCTGTAGTAGAGATGGAATTAAGAAACGACCATCAACTATAACCCCAAAAGAACCAGATTTCGTAAACAACATAGAGGAAGAATGAAGGGAATATCTTGTCGGGGCAATCGTATTTGTTTCGGCAGATACGCTCTTCAGGCACTTGAACCCGCTTGGATCACAGCTAGACAAATAGAAGCGGGGCGAAGAGCAATGACACGATATGCGCGTCGTGGTGGAAAAATATGGTTACGTATATTTCCCGACAAACCTGTTACAGTAAGACCTGCGGAAACACGTATGGGTTCGGGGAAGGGATCCCCCGAATATTGGGTATCCGTTGTTAAACCAGGTCGAATACTTTATGAAATGGGCGGAGTATCAGAAGCTGTAGCCAAAGCAGCTATTTCACTAGCTGCGTCCAAAATGCCTATACGAACTCAATTTGTCAGGATAGGTATGTAGAACTAAACAGTGTATTGAGGATGAAAAAACAACGGCAAGTTTATTTATTTCTGGACAGAGAATATTTCTTTTTTCCTTCATCCTTTGCATTAAAATAACGGATTCCAATAAAATGATATGATTCAACCTCAGACCCTTTTGAATGTAGCGGATAACAGCGGAGCTCGAGAATTGATGTGTATTCGAATCATAGGAGCTGGTAATCATCGATATGCTCATATTGGTGACGTTATTGTTGCTGTAATCAAAGAAGCAGTGCCTAATATGCCACTAGAAAGATCGGAAATAATTAGAGCTGTAATTGTACGTACTTGTAAAGAACTCAAACGTGACAACGGTATGATAATACGATATGATGACAATGCTGCGGTTGTCATTGATCAAGAAGGAAATCCAAAAGGAACTCGAGTTTTTGGTGCGATCGCTCGGGAATTGAGACAGTTGAATTTTACTAAAATAGTTTCATTGGCTCCCGAGGTATTATAAATACTACTAGATGGGACTATGATATATCAGAACATCTAAAATAGATCAAATTTAGTAGATTAGTAGATTGTGTCTCACGCATATACTTTTAATAATAAATAATTTTATAATAATAAAAAAAAAAAAAAAAGAAAGAAAATAAAACAAAGAAAAAAAGGAAACATGTTGATTATATCAAAATTAGGAGGCACCAATAATTATAGTTCGTCATGGGTAAGGACACTATTGCCGATATAATAACTTCTATAAGAAATGCTGACATGAATAAAAAAGGAACGGTTCGAATAGCATCTACTAATATCACCGAAAATATTGTGAAAATACTTCTACGAGAAGGTTTTATTGAAAACGTTCGGAAACATCAGGAAGGTAACAAATATTTCTTGGTTTCAACTCTGCGACATAGAAAGACTAGGAAAAGAATACACAGAACTATTTTAAAGCGTATCAGCCGACCCGGTTTACGCATTTATTCCGACTATCAACAAATTCCTAAGATTTTAGGTGGAATAGGAATTGTAATTCTTTCTACTTCCCGAGGTATAATGACAGATCGAGAAGCTCGACGAGAAAAAATTGGAGGCGAACTTTTGTTATATATGGTGATCCTCCTCCTCTGGTATCCTAATTTTCTCTCTAACTTCCTATTTGTGAAATAGAGAGGAAAAGTGAGTTATATAACTCTTCCTCCATTAGTTGATACTTCAAGGAAGTTACCTGGAATGAAAGAACAAAAATTTATTCATGAAGGTTTAATTACTGAATCACTTCCCAACGGTATGTTTCGGGTCCGCCTAGATAATAAAGATGTAATTCTAGGTTATGTTTCGGGAAGGATCCGGCGCAGTTTTATACGGATACTACCTGGGGATAGAGTCAAAATTGAAGTAAGTTGTTATGATTCAACCAGGGGACGTATAATTTATAGACTTCGCAACAAAGATTCGAATGATTAGGTGATTTTTAAAGCATTCCTTTCATGACGATACAATTCGAAGTTAAAAAAAAAAATTCAAGAGACTTATTTTCTTCCAAGGAATAGATTAAAAATTAAGGTAAGGAATAAGAAATATGAAAATAAGGGCTTCCGTTCGTAAAATTTGTGAAAAATGTCGACTGATCCGTAGGCGCGGACGAATTATAGTGATTTGTTCCAATCCGAGACATAAACAGAGACAGGGATAATCTTTCTAAAAAAGAACTTTCTAAAGAAAAGACAAAAATAAAGGATTTCTTTTAATATGAAATGGATATTTCCGTATCTTTTCTTTCCGTATATTTCTGACTTATATTTATAAGATGATAAAATATGACAAAAGCTATACCAAGAATCGGTTCACGTAGGAATGGGCGTATTGGTTCACGTAAGAATGGACGTAGAATACCAAAAGGAATTATTCACGTTCAAGCAAGTTTCAACAATACCATTGTAACTGTTACAGATGTACGAGGTCGGGTGGTTTCCTGGGCCTCCGCTGGTACTTCCGGATTCAAAGGGACAAGAAGAGGGACACCCTATGCTGCTCAAGCGGCGGCATTAAATGCTATTCGTACAGTAGTTAATCAGGGTATGCAACGAGCAGAAGTTATGATAAAAGGTCCTGGTCTCGGAAGAGATGCAGCATTACGAGCCATTCGTAGAAGTGGTATACTATTAAGTTTCGTACGTGAT
>NW_027020553.1:40000-46343 GCF_036884655.1 Musa acuminata AAA Group
ACCTATTCATTTGGCATCATTTACCATATAAAGAAAAGGAAAGAGTCAAAGAAAGATGGTGATTCAAGTCAAGATTTCTTCAGTACCCTAACCCTATGTCAAATCAAAAAAAGAGGCGAAAGATACCAGAGCAATGTTGTATCAGACTACTTGTCTCTTTGTAGTTGGATCCCCAAGTTTTTGGAATGCTCCAAATTCCACTTGAGCATCCAAATCTGGATCAATGCCAGCAAAAACATCTCTGAACAAGGTTCTAGCGCCATGCCAAATGTGTCCGAAAAAGAAGAGCAAAGCAAACGTAGCATGGCCAAAAGTGAACCAACCCCTTGGACTGCTACGAAAAACGCCATCAGATTTCAAAGTAGCCCGATCTAATTCAAAAATTTCACCTAATTGGGCACGTCTAGCATATTTTTTTACAGTCGCAGGATCACTATAACTGACTCCATTGAGTTCGCCACCATAGAACTCAACAGTTACACCTACTTGTTCAACACTATACTTTGATTCTGCCCTTCTAAAAGGAACATCGGCTCTAACAATTCCGTCTCCATCTACCAAAACTACCGGAAATGTTTCAAAAAAGGTAGGCATACGACGTACAAAAAGCTCGCGCCCTTCTTTATCTCTAAAGACGGGGTGTCCTAACCACCCAACAGCTATTCCATCCCCGTTGTCCATTGACCCTGCTCTGAATAATCCCCCTTTTGCTGGATTATTACCAATGTAATCATAAAAAGCTAATTTTTCGGGAATTTTAGACCAAGCTTCCGATAAACTCAGATTTTGGGCTAGTCCGGCGCTAACTCTTCGATATATTTCTTGCTGAAAGTATCCCTGATCCCACTGATAACGAGTGGGACCAAATAATTCGATTGGGGTAGTTGCTGAACCATACCACATAGTTCCAGCAACAACGAAAGCTGCAAAAAAAACAGCAGCGATACTACTGGAAAGTACAGTTTCAATATTGCCCATACGTAATCCTTTGTATAGACGTTGAGGCGGACGGACACTAAGATGGAATAAGCCTGCTAATATGCCCAATGTACCCGCTGCAATATGATGAGAGGCTATTCCTCCGGGAACAAAAGGATCAAAGCCTTCTGCGCCCCACGCTGGACTTACGGGTTGTACTTTTCCAGTTAGTCCATAAGGATCGGACACCCATATTCCAGGACCATACAAACCTGTTACATGAAATGCGCCAAAGCCAAAGCAAGCCAACCCTGAGAGAAATAAATGAATTCCAAAGATCTTAGGCAAATCCAAAGATGGTTTGCCCGTACGTTCATCACAGAATATTTCTAGGTCCCAATACACCCAATGCCAGATAGCTGCCAAGAAGCACAAGCCAGAAAACACAATATGTGCCCCTGCCACACCTTCATAACTCCAAATACCGGGATTCGTTACAGTTCCTCCTGAAATACTCCAACCACCCCACGAATTGGTTATTCCTAAACGAGTCATGAAGGGTATAACGAACATACCTTGTCTCCACATTGGATCAAGAGCGGGGTCAGAGGGATCAAAAACCGCTAATTCGTATAAAGCCATCGAACCGGCCCAACCAGCAACTAGGGCTGTATGCATTATATGGACAGAAAGCAATCGACCGGGATCATTCAATACGACAGTATGAACACGATACCAAGGCAAACCCATGGAAATACCCCTTTATCAAAGAAAAATAGACACTATGTCACTTTATTTTATCGCATTGGAAAAGACTATACTATGTATCTAACCTTTTCAGTAGATTCCGTATGAGAAAGGGTTAATTTTTATTCCGTTCCATTGAAAATAATGGAACAATTCTGTTCGTAAGAACAAAGAGAAGCAGATCTATTCTATACCCGATAAGTACCAATACGCAATGGGAGGATTAGTTCTACTTTCGGAAACGAATGCATAGATACTTGTTTATTACTCCAACGATTGATCCGTTAGTTAAAATTTTCTTTATTCATTCTGTCTTACTCTATAAAATAAACCTTCCAATTTATGTATAAAAATCTATGTATAAAATACAATAAACAGAAAAAGGGATGAAGACGATAAAGCCATTGTTATGTTTCCACATTAAAGTGAAGTATAGTACTCAATTTTTTCTTTAATTTAATGCCCGTTGGTGTTCCAAAAGTACCTTTTCGGAGTCCTGGAGAGGAAGATGCAGTTTGGGTTGACTTATAGTGCGACTTGTCAGACATATTGGGTTATATGGAATTTACCCGTTCTCTCCCTCGATCGAAATATCCTCTGTTTCGCCTAAGAAATATTGTATTGAGTGAACCATCAATCATTCGGAGCGTGAAGTGCAATTAGATCAATTTATTTATTTTGAGGATCAATTAGGAGAATTTATGGTTGACTTGGAAAAATAAAAATAAAATAAAGTAATAAAGTATCCAGATAAAATAAAGTAATAAAGTATCCAGGCTCCGTTCAGAAATACCAAATTGGTAATCCATGTAATGTATGATTACCGCTTGTATCATAAACGATTCTTATCCTTATTATAGGAGTGATTTCAAACGTCCAACCAATAACCAACGGAATAGTATGATGAGTACATCGAATGATTGGGGAAAGGCATGAAACGAATTGAAAAAAAAAAGTCGTAACAAAAAGAAGTGGTACTGAGACCATTTGCCCTATATGTGCAAATGGAATTCGGACAGATCTTTTCCCGGAGTAGAACATGAACCTAAAAGAATTGAAAAGGCCCATTCAGAAACAAGAAAATTACATCGTGATTTGAATGTCGATGAAACAATACATCAATGAGAGAGATTTGTTCAATTTCAATAAGTTCAGTAAATTCTTTTTTTATAGGTAAGGAAGCCAAAACTCATCTCATGTCTTTTTAAAAATGGAAGCTTTATTAGAAAAACAAAAACCTATTACAGAAAAAAAAAAAAAAAAAAATAGAACTGGAATCGACACATTGATTCTTTTTTCGCAATTTTTTTGAACCGTATGCATCCAAAGGTGCACGTACAGTTCCTAAGGAACCAATTTTGTCCTAATCAACCGACTTCATCGAGAAAGATTACTTTTTTTAGGTCAAGAGGTTAATAGCGAGATCTCAAATCAAATTGTTGGTCTCATGGTATATCTCAGTTTAGAAGATAATACTAGGGATCTTTTTTTGTTTATAAACTCTCCCGGCGGATGGGTAGTATCAGGAATAGCTATTTATGATACTATGCAATTTGTGCCACCCGATGTGCATACAATATGCATGGGGTTAGCCGCTTCTATGGATCTTTCATTCTGATCGGAGGAGAAATTACCAAACGTCTAGCATTCCCTCACGCTTGGCGCCAATGAGTTTTTATTTGAAAAAAAAAAGAAAGACTATGCCTTCGCCATATTGAATATGAATAATAAGTAATAATAGCATGGCACTTCGAGTTCGATATGAACAAACCATTATTGTTTTTTCATAACATGAGATTTTGTATCGAGATAGTAGTATGAAACAAAGGTTATTTCCGATTTGTTGATTTTATGTGTCGGGGTACATTTCAGCGTCACAAACCATTTTTCTTCCACACCAGAAGTTTCTTTCTGATATTTATGTTATGGAAGAGTACGAAAATGAAAAAAAAAAAGATCAGTTTCCTTATTTGATCGTATCAGAAAGGCACTTTGGGATTGCTAAATCACAGACGAGATAAATATATAAAGCAACAGAACCATCATAGTATTTTTGACTCCTACGAAAGGAAGGGTGGTAAATGGATCATTCAACGATCTGAATCAGATGGATTCTCTTTCTTTCTTAGATAGAATAGAAGAGAAGAAAAAGTAAATTCCATTGCGGAGCCGTATGCAACGCACAGAAGATGCCTGTACGGTTGTTCAATTTCTTCTTGTTATTTTTTTTTTATCCCTTACATTAGCCCAATCATACGAGATAGAGGAACCGTTCATGATGTTATATCAATATCAATATATTTAGGGTCATGATTCATCAACCTGCTAGTTCTTTTTATGAATCACGAACAGGGGAATTTGTCCTGGAAATGGAAGAACTACTGAAACTTCGTGAAACCCTCACAAAGGTTTATGTACAAAGAACGGGCAAGCCTTTATGGGTTGTATCCGAAGACATGGAAAGGGATGTTTTTATGTCAGCAACAGAAGCCCAAGCTCATGGCATTGTTGATCTCGTAGCGGTCGAAAATGAAAATACCGGGGATTTCGTGTAAATCCATTTCAAACCATAATTCGAATTTTCTGTGATTTGGTATTGAATAGAAAAAATTCATAATCATCAATCCAATCATCAGGTTAAGATCGATCTAAACCAACCCATTCCATTCTAATTCTATATATACATATATATATATACGACATGCCAACTATTAAACAACTTATTAGAAACGCAAGACAGCCGATAAGAAATGTTACGAAATCTCCCGCTCTTAGAGGATGTCCTCAGCGTCGAGGAACATGTACTAGGGTGTATGTGCGACTCGTTCAGATCATGAGTTCGAACAAATGAGACAATTTTTCCAGTGTCAATGACCGGTACCAATGAATAGGGTAAATGGAAAAGATCTATCATATACCTATATTGTGTATGGAATTTATGGTTTCCATTGGTGCAAATCCAATCACCTAGATTTGAGATGAAAAGCAATTCCCCATTGGTAGCAAATAGTTATCCATTAAGCGGAGGAAATAGTATTATAAGAAGCAAAAAGATTATGCGCCTATTGTTAAAAGAGCGGACTAAGAGGGTCAGCTACCTAGCCAACTTTCCTAATTAAATGCCGTCACTGTATAGATAACTCTTAGTGTGAAAAGAGTTATTACTCTATAATTGATGGGTAGAGCCAAAGAGTGTGAACTATACAAGTTCACAATACCATTTGGTAAATGAAAGAAGAGGCTCCGGTGTATAGAGAGGACCTCACCGTTTAAGAAGTAACCATAGAAACGATGGAACCCACTATTTTTTTTTGAGTATCATTATAATTTCTTATTTGCAGGTGAAATGCCTGGACGGAATAAAAAATTGTGGTCAGGAAGGTTATAGTAGCAAAAGCCATTGAATTTATATTTTATATATCGGAATAATCCGTTTTGTTATTAATCGACCGTGAGAGGGGAAAAGGATGACTGAAAGAATCGAAATCAATTAGTTATTCATTAAGGTTTAATTTGATTCAATGACCAGAGTTAGACGGGGATATACAGCTCGGAGACGTCGAACAAAAATTCGTTTATTTGCATCAACCTCTAGAGGAGCTCATTCAAGACTTACTCGAACGATTACTCAACAGAAAATGAGAGCTTTGGCTTCCTCTCATCGAGATAGAGGCAGGCAAAAGAGGGATTTTCGTCGTTTGTGGATCACTCGGATAAATGCAGTAACTCGTGATAATAAGGTATTGTATAGTTATAGTAGATTAATACACAATCTGTACAAGAAGCAATTGCTTCTTAATCGTAAAATACCTGCACAAATAGCTATATCAAATAAGAATTGTCTTTACATGATTTCCAACAAGATCATCAAATAAAGTAGATTCTAAAGTAATATACAGTACAGGAATGATTGAAACAGAATTCCCCGGAGAAGGAACTCCGGGAAAATAGAATAAAAAGAAATTAAGATAGTAATAGGAAATGAACGAATATGTTTCAATAAAAAAAATTTTCTCCATTTTTGTTTCTTATAACACAGGAACCCGCTCTAGATTCTAGGCCTTTTCGAACAAAACATCAATCTGAGCTTGAGTTACAATTGGAGTTTTGAGTCAATTGAAGAGTATGTCTATTTATTTTTGGTTCTAGGACAGTAGTTCTGGGGATCGACTCGGCTCTCTCAAATTGTTTTCTCATTATTAAGAAAAGGTAACAAAGATAAATACGGGCTTGCTTTATAGCAATAGTAATTAATCGTTGTTGTTTCAAAGTCAATCTATTCACCCGCCTAGATAATATTTTTCCTTGTTCACTAATAAATCGACTAATTAAACTCATGTTTCTATAATCGATTCGATCCCCCGATCCAATTGGGGGCAAACGCCTACGAAAAGATCGCTTGGATTTACGAAAAGATTGCTTGGATTTATCCATGGTTTATTCCTTATTTCTAAAATTCTATTTCTTTATTCACTTCAGTTCAGATCCGACCAAAATAGGCTTTGATTTGTATACATTATGTATATTATATATCTTATACATTATGTATATTATACATTATGTATATTATATATGTTAAATATATGTTAAGTATGTTAAATATATGTTAAGTTCTTCTAAATATATGTTAAGTTCTTCCTCTTCCTTGGCGAGAGCGCACACGCGTTCTGTTCGATCT
>NW_027020554.1:0-5000 GCF_036884655.1 Musa acuminata AAA Group
TGTGGTGGCCAACGTCCTGAAGGAGTTCAAAGACGTTATGCCACCTGAGTTGCCGAAGACTCTTCCGCCACGCAGAGGCGTGGATCACAGTATTGAGCTGGAGCCAGGAGTGAAGCCTCCAGCGAGACCACCCTATCGCATGCCCCCGCCAGAGTTGGCAGAACTCAGAAAGCAGTTAGGTGAACTGCTAAGCGGTGGTCTCATCCGCAGCTCAAAAGCACCTTTCGGAGCTCCAGTTCTCTTTCAGAAGAAACAAGATGGGAGTCTCCGATTATGCGTCGACTACCGAGCCCTCAACAAAGTAACAGTGAAGAACAAGTATCCCATCCCGCTCATCGCGGACTTGTTCGACCAATTGGGCAAGGCAAAGTATTTCTCAAAACTCGACCTTCGGTCGGGGTATTGGCAGGTGCGCATTGCTGAAGGCGATGAAGCAAAGACTACATGTGTGACCAGATATGGAGCGTTTGAGTTCTTGGTGATGCCTTTCGGCTTAACCAACGCTCCGGCAACATTCTGTACTCTCATGAACCAGCTATTCAAGGAGTATTTGGATAAGTTCGTGGTCGTCTACTTGGACGACATCGTCGTTTACAGCCAAACGCTCGAGGAGCACGTCAAGCACCTTCGGACGATTTTCAAGGTTCTCAGGGAGAACACTTTGTTCGTAAAAAGGGAGAAATGCTACTTTGCTCAAACTGAAATCCTGTTCTTGGGGCACCGAATCGGTGATGGCTCCATCCGGATGGACAAGTCGAAGGTGCAAGCAGTTGCGGAATGGCGAACTCCAAAGAAGGTGCCAGAGTTGAGATCCTTCCTTGGTTTCGTCAACTACTACCGACGCTTCATCGCGGGATATTCGAAGCGGGCAACTCCACTGACGGAGTTGCTGAAGAAGGAGCAGCCTTGGAAGTGGTCTGACAGATGTGAGATAGCATTCCAAGATCTAAAGGCTGCTGTTTTGGAAGAACCAGTGCTCAAATTGCCAAACTATGGAGAGCCCTTTGAAGTCCATACAGATGCTTCGGACTTTGCTATTGGTGGAGTACTCATGCAAGAAGGTCATCCGGTGGCCTACGAGAGCCGCAAACTCAACGAGACCGAGAGGCGGTATCCAGTGCATGAGAAGGAGATGACAGCGGTGATCCACTGCCTACGAGTTTGGCGACACTACCTCCTCGGGTCGCGATTTGTGCTGAGGACAGACAACATCGCCCTGAGTTATTTCCAAACTCAGAAGAAGCTCTCCCCAAAGCAAGCACGGTGGCAGGACTTCCTGGCTGAATTTGATATGGCAATGGAATATAAGCCCGGGAAGGCGAATGTCGTGGCCGATGCGCTGAGTCGGAAGGTGGAGTGCGTGAATGCTGCACAACTGGAGGGCAGAGGCCAAGCAAGTCAGTTACACTCAACCTTCCTTTCCCGAATCAGAGATGGACTGTATAGTGATCCCCAGGCAGTTATCCTGATGCAGCTCATCAAAGAAGGCAAGGCACGACGATTTTGGGTCCAGGAGGGACTTGTTTACACAAAAGGGAATAGGGTTTATGTTCCCCGAGTGGACAATCTAAGGCGTGAACTCTTGAAAGAGTGTCACGATTCCCTTTGGGCTGGACACCCCGGCATTCACAGAACGTTGGCTCTCGTGGAGAGGGCCTTCTACTGGCCAAAAATGGGGATTGATGTGGAGGAGTATGTTCGAACATGCCTTACTTGCCAACAAGACAAGGTGGAGCAGCGGAAGCCGGTGGGACTTTTGGAGCCGTTGCCCGTACCAGAAAGGCCTTGGGAGAGCATTTCCTTAGACTTCATATCAAGCTTGCCACCTGTAGGGGGACTTGGATCGATACTTGTAGTGGTCGATCGGTTTTCAAAGTATGCAACTTTCATTGCTGCTCCCCTACACTGTTCAGCTGAAGAGGCGGCCAGACTGATGATGAAGGGTGTAGTGAAGTATTGGGGAGTCCCACACAATATCATTAGTGATCGAGACGCTCGGTTTCTGGGACGGTTCTGGACCGAGCTATTCAAATTGTTGGGATCAAAGTTATACTTCTCTACAAGCCTCCACCCCCAGACGGATGGTCAGACTGAAAGAATAAATTCGCTCTTAGAGCAGTATCTCCGGCACTACGTGAGTGCCAATCAACGAGATTGGGTGAAGCTGTTGGACATCGCCCAATTCTCCTACAACTTGCAGCGGAGCTCTGCATCCAACAAGAGCCCCTTCGAAATTATCACAGGACAACAACCGTCGACTCCGCACACTATGGCTATTGGGTATACTGGGAGTAGTCCATCAGCCTACCATTTCGCAAAGGAGTGGCATCGAAATGCCGATATTGCGCGGGCTTACTTGGAGAAGGCGGCAAAACGGATGAAGAAGTGGGCAGATTTGGGAAGGCGACCACAGGAGTTCAAAGTTGGCGATTTGGTGTTGGTAAAGCTCCAACCAGCATCACTCCAATTCTTCAGGAAAAGAGTCCACAAAGGATTGGTGCGTAAGTATGAAGGGCCCTTCCCAATTATCAGCAGGGTAGGCAATGTTTCTTACAAGTTGCAGCTGCCGGCGTGGTTCAAAATTCACAACGTTCTTCACGCCAGCAACCTGAAGGCCTACCATTCAGATCCGCAAGACGCTTCTCGAAGTGTTCCAACTCGGCTACCTCCCATCACAGCCTCCTACGAGAAGCGAGTGGAAACCATTCTGGCGGATCGCAAGATAAAGCTACCCAACGGAGCGGAACAGACAGAGTACTTGGTGAAGTGGCGAAAGCTTCCCCGAACTGAAGCCAGTTGGGAGCCTGAAGACGCCCTGCGACATGAAGAAGAAGTCATCAACACCTACCAACAAGCGTCGACGAGGGCGTCGACAGTTTAAGTGGGGGAGAATGTCACGAACGGTCGTCGCGCACCCGCAACAACTCCGTTCAACGAACCGTTCGTCGCTCACACCCGCATGTACAGCTGCCCAACAGCATGTTTTCTCATGGTTTTGGGTCATTTTGCTTGTAAATATGTAAGTTCGAACAAGCTGCAGCGTTGCAAAGCGACCGCTCACCGAACCGAGCAAAACAGCCCCAAAACAGCCCAAAACGGCTTCGTTTTCGCGTGCCGCGGGAGGTGAGCGGAGTGCTGCCTCCGCTCACCAAAACGTCAGCCATCTCAGCACCCAGGAACCCCCCGGGTGGCACATGGCTGGATGGGGCTTCGGTTATATACCGGGCGTTGAACACTCTTTCGCAAGTTCGTACGTGACCTTTACGGGAACTTGGTGTTGCGTCCGGGACCAGGTGAGCGGCTGTTTGTGGGCTTGCAGCTGTTCGTTCATCCTTGAAAGCCTTGTTTTTCCCCCTCTCCCTCTTTTCTCTTGTGCACACAAGGTGTTCGACGAATTGCTTGTAAAGCTTTCCTTTTCGCGAGACTTCGGGACGTGTCCGTTGCTCGTTCTTTCGATCTAACTCTCTTTCTCTTTTACAGGTCCTTCGGGACCTGCGAGAGGTTACAAAGTGGGCTGATCCTTGCGGAGCAAGATCGCAAGGGCGAAGAGCGACTTAGGCAAGGCAAAGCTAAGTTCGCGTCTTTGCCGCACGGGTGACTCGCGACTTAGGCAACGCAAGCTAAGTTCGCGTCTTTGGCCGCAAGGGTGCCGCACGCCTTAGGCAATTCCAGCTAAGGTCGTGACAGGGTGGCACAGGGCTGGATGGGGCTTTCGTATAGCAGGGACGGTGCTGCCTCTCGCTTCGCTCGCTGTCCGCCGCTCGCCGCTCGCTCGTGCAGCCAAAAATGGCCAGTTTTGGCCCGTTTTTGGGCCGTTTTGGCCAGTTTTTGGCCTGTTCTTGCATTGCGCGGTGACCGTCGAGAGCGGAGCAAAACGTCAGCCATCTCAGCACCCTGGAACCCCCCGGGTGGCACAGGGCTGGATGGGGCTTTCGTATAGCAGGGACGGTGCTGCCTCTCGCTTCGCTCGCTGTCCGCCGCTCGCCGCTCGCTCGTGCAGCCAAAAATGGCCAGTTTTGGCCCGTTTTTGGGCCGTTTTGGCCAGTTTTTGGCCTGTTCTTGCATTGCGCGGTGACCGTCGAGAGCGGAGCAAAACGTCAGCCATCTCAGCACCCTGGAACCCCCCGGGTGGCACAGGGCTGGATGGGGCTTTCGTATAGCAGGGACGGTGCTGCCTCTCGCTTCGCTCGCTGTCCGCCGCTCGCCGCTCGCTCGTGCAGCCAAAAATGGCCAGTTTTGGCCCGTTTTTGGGCCGTTTTGGCCAGTTTTTGGCCTGTTCTTGCATTGCGCGGTGACCGTCGAGAGCGGAGCAAAACGTCAGCCATCTCAGCACCCTGGAACCCCCCGGGTGGCACAGGGCTGGATGGGGCTTTCGTATAGCAGGGACGGTGCTGCCTCTCGCTTCGCTCGCTGTCCGCCGCTCGCCGCTCGCTCGCGCAGCCAAAAATGGCCAGTTTTGGCCCGTTTTTGGGCCGTTTTGGCCAGTTTTTGGCCTGTTCTTGCATTGCGCGGTGACCGTCGAGAGCGGAGCAAAACGTCAGCCATCTCAGCACCCTGGAACCCCCCGGGTGGCACAGGGCTGGATGGGGCTTTCGTATAGCAGGGACGGTGCTGCCTCTCGCTTCGCTCGCTGTCCGCCGCTCGCCGCTCGCGCAGCCAAAAATGGCCAGTTTTGGCCCGTTTTTGGGCCGTTTTGGCCAGTTTTTGGCCTGTTCTTGCATTGCGCGGTGACCGTCGAGAGCGGAGCAAAACGTCAGCCATCTCAGCACCCTGGAACCCCCCGGGTGGCACAGGGCTGGATGGGGCTTTCGTATAGCAGGGACGGTGCTGCCTCTCGCTTCGCTCGCTGTTCGCCGCTCGCCGCTCGCTCGCGCAGCCAAAAATGGCCAGTTTTGGCCCGTTTTTGGGCTGTTTTGGCCAGTTTTTGGCCTGTTCTTGCGTGGTGCGGTGACCGTCGTGAGCGGAGCAAAACGTCAGCCATCTCAGCACCCTGGAACCCC
>NW_027020554.1:25000-27500 GCF_036884655.1 Musa acuminata AAA Group
TTGGTCTGTTCTGGCGTGGCGCGGTGACCGTCGTGAGCGGAGCAAAACGTCAGCCATCTCAGCACCTTGGAACCCCCCGGGTGGCACAGGGCTGGATGGGGCTTTCGTATAGCAGGGACGGTGCTGCCTCACGCTTCGCTCGCTGTTCGCCGCTCGCCGCTCGCTCGCGCAACCTAAAATGGCCAGTTTTGGCCCGTTTTTGGGCTGTTTTGGCCTGTTTTTGGTCCGTTCTTGCGTGGCACGGCGACCGTCGTGAGCGGAGCAAAACGTCAGCCATCTCAGCACCCTGGAACCCCCCGGGTGGCACAGGGCTGGATGGGGCTTTCGTATAGCAGGGACGGTGCTGCCTCTCGCTTCGCTCGCTGTTCGCCGCTCACCGCTCGCTCGCTCAGCCAAAAATGGCCAGTTTTGGCCCGTTTTTGGGCTGTTTTGGCCTGTTTTTGGTCCGTTCTTGCATGGCGCGGTGACCGTCGTGAGCGGAGCAAAACGTCAGCCATCTCAGCACCCTGGAACCCCCCGGGTGGCACAGGGCTGGATGGGGCTTTCGTATAGCAGGGACGGTGCTGCCTCACGCTTCGCTCGCTGTTCGCCGCTCGCCGCTCGCTCGCGCAGCCAAAAATGACCAGTTTTGGCCCGTTTTTGGGCTGTTTTGGCCTGTTTATGGTCCGTTCTTGCGTGGTGCGGTGACCGTCGTGAGCGGAGCAAAACGTCAGCCATCTCAGCACCCTGGAACCCCCCGGGTGGCACAGGGCTGGATGGGGCTTTCGTATATAGCAGGGACGGTGCTGCCTCTCGCTTCGCTCGCTGTCCGCCGCTCGCCGCTCGCTCGCGCAGCCAAAAATGGCCAGTTTTGGCCCGTTTTTGGGCCGTTTTGGCCAGTTTTTGGCCTGTTCTTGCATTGCGCGGTGACCGTCGAGAGCGGAGCAAAACGTCAGCCATCTCAGCACCCTGGAACCCCCCGGGTGGCACAGGGCTGGATGGGGCTTTCGTATAGCAGGGACGGTGCTGCCTCTCGCTTCGCTCGCTGTCCGCCGCTCGCCGCTCGCTCGTGCAGCCAAAAATGGCCAGTTTTGGCCCGTTTTTGGGCCGTTTTGGCCAGTTTTTGGCCTGTTCTTGCATTGCGCGGTGACCGTCGAGAGCGGAGCAAAACGTCAGCCATCTCAGCACCCTGGAACCCCCCGGGTGGCACAGGGCTGGATGGGGCTTTCGTATAGCAGGGACGGTGCTGCCTCTCGCTTCGCTCGCTGTCCGCCGCTCGCCGCTCGCTCGTGCAGCCAAAAATGGCCAGTTTTGGCCCGTTTTTGGGCCGTTTTGGCCAGTTTTTGGCCTGTTCTTGCATTGCGCGGTGACCGTCGAGAGCGGAGCAAAACGTCAGCCATCTCAGCACCCTGGAACCCCCCGGGTGGCACAGGGCTGGATGGGGCTTTCGTATAGCAGGGACGGTGCTGCCTCTCGCTTCGCTCGCTGTCCGCCGCTCGCCGCTCGCTCGTGCAGCCAAAAATGGCCAGTTTTGGCCCGTTTTTGGGCCGTTTTGGCCAGTTTTTGGCCTGTTCTTGCATTGCGCGGTGACCGTCGAGAGCGGAGCAAAACGTCAGCCATCTCAGCACCCTGGAACCCCCCGGGTGGCACAGGGCTGGATGGGGCTTTCGTATAGCAGGGACGGTGCTGCCTCTCGCTTCGCTCGCTGTCCGCCGCTCGCCGCTCGCTCGTGCAGCCAAAAATGGCCAGTTTTGGCCCGTTTTTGGGCCGTTTTGGCCAGTTTTTGGCCTGTTCTTGCATTGCGCGGTGACCGTCGAGAGCGGAGCAAAACGTCAGCCATCTCAGCACCCTGGAACCCCCCGGGTGGCACAGGGCTGGATGGGGCTTTCGTATAGCAGGGACGGTGCTGCCTCTCGCTTCGCTCGCTGTCCGCCGCTCGCCGCTCGCTCGCGCAGCCAAAAATGGCCAGTTTTGGCCCGTTTTTGGGCCGTTTTGGCCAGTTTTTGGCCTGTTCTTGCATTGCGCGGTGACCGTCGAGAGCGGAGCAAAACGTCAGCCATCTCAGCACCCTGGAACCCCCCGGGTGGCACAGGGCTGGATGGGGCTTTCGTATAGCAGGGACGGTGCTGCCTCTCGCTTCGCTCGCTGTCCGCCGCTCGCCGCTCGCGCAGCCAAAAATGGCCAGTTTTGGCCCGTTTTTGGGCCGTTTTGGCCAGTTTTTGGCCTGTTCTTGCATTGCGCGGTGACCGTCGAGAGCGGAGCAAAACGTCAGCCATCTCAGCACCCTGGAACCCCCCGGGTGGCACAGGGCTGGATGGGGCTTTCGTATAGCAGGGACGGTGCTGCCTCTCGCTTCGCTCGCTGTTCGCCGCTCGCCGCTCGCTCGCGCAGCCAAAAATGGCCAGTTTTGGCCCGTTTTTGGGCTGTTTTGGCCAGTTTTTGGCCTGTTCTTGCGTGGTGCGGTGACCGTCGTGAGCGGAGCAAAACGTCAGCCATCTCAGCACCCTGGAACCCCCCGGGT
>NW_027020554.1:47500-50000 GCF_036884655.1 Musa acuminata AAA Group
TAGCATGGACGGTGCTGCTTCTCGCTTCGCTCGCTGTTCGCCGCTCGCCGCTCGCTCGCGCAGCCAAAAATGGCCAGTTTTGGCCCGTTTTTGGGCTGTTTTGGCCTGTTTTTGGTCTGTTCTGGCGTGGCGCGGTGACCGTCGTGAGCGGAGCAAAACGTCAGCCATCTCAGCACCTTGGAACCCCCCGGGTGGCACAGGGCTGGATGGGGCTTTCGTATAGCAGGGACGGTGCTGCCTCACGCTTCGCTCGCTGTTCGCCGCTCGCCGCTCGCTCGCGCAACCTAAAATGGCCAGTTTTGGCCCGTTTTTGGGCTGTTTTGGCCTGTTTTTGGTCCGTTCTTGCGTGGCACGGCGACCGTCGTGAGCGGAGCAAAACGTCAGCCATCTCAGCACCCTGGAACCCCCCGGGTGGCACAGGGCTGGATGGGGCTTTCGTATAGCAGGGACGGTGCTGCCTCTCGCTTCGCTCGCTGTTCGCCGCTCACCGCTCGCTCGCTCAGCCAAAAATGGCCAGTTTTGGCCCGTTTTTGGGCTGTTTTGGCCTGTTTTTGGTCCGTTCTTGCATGGCGCGGTGACCGTCGTGAGCGGAGCAAAACGTCAGCCATCTCAGCACCCTGGAACCCCCCGGGTGGCACAGGGCTGGATGGGGCTTTCGTATAGCAGGGACGGTGCTGCCTCACGCTTCGCTCGCTGTTCGCCGCTCGCCGCTCGCTCGCGCAGCCAAAAATGACCAGTTTTGGCCCGTTTTTGGGCTGTTTTGGCCTGTTTATGGTCCGTTCTTGCGTGGTGCGGTGACCGTCGTGAGCGGAGCAAAACGTCAGCCATCTCAGCACCCTGGAACCCCCCGGGTGGCACAGGGCTGGATGGGGCTTTCGTATATAGCAGGGACGGTGCTGCCTCTCGCTTCGCTCGCTGTCCGCCGCTCGCCGCTCGCTCGCGCAGCCAAAAATGGCCAGTTTTGGCCCGTTTTTGGGCCGTTTTGGCCAGTTTTTGGCCTGTTCTTGCATTGCGCGGTGACCGTCGAGAGCGGAGCAAAACGTCAGCCATCTCAGCACCCTGGAACCCCCCGGGTGGCACAGGGCTGGATGGGGCTTTCGTATAGCAGGGACGGTGCTGCCTCTCGCTTCGCTCGCTGTCCGCCGCTCGCCGCTCGCTCGTGCAGCCAAAAATGGCCAGTTTTGGCCCGTTTTTGGGCCGTTTTGGCCAGTTTTTGGCCTGTTCTTGCATTGCGCGGTGACCGTCGAGAGCGGAGCAAAACGTCAGCCATCTCAGCACCCTGGAACCCCCCGGGTGGCACAGGGCTGGATGGGGCTTTCGTATAGCAGGGACGGTGCTGCCTCTCGCTTCGCTCGCTGTCCGCCGCTCGCCGCTCGCTCGTGCAGCCAAAAATGGCCAGTTTTGGCCCGTTTTTGGGCCGTTTTGGCCAGTTTTTGGCCTGTTCTTGCATTGCGCGGTGACCGTCGAGAGCGGAGCAAAACGTCAGCCATCTCAGCACCCTGGAACCCCCCGGGTGGCACAGGGCTGGATGGGGCTTTCGTATAGCAGGGACGGTGCTGCCTCTCGCTTCGCTCGCTGTCCGCCGCTCGCCGCTCGCTCGTGCAGCCAAAAATGGCCAGTTTTGGCCCGTTTTTGGGCCGTTTTGGCCAGTTTTTGGCCTGTTCTTGCATTGCGCGGTGACCGTCGAGAGCGGAGCAAAACGTCAGCCATCTCAGCACCCTGGAACCCCCCGGGTGGCACAGGGCTGGATGGGGCTTTCGTATAGCAGGGACGGTGCTGCCTCTCGCTTCGCTCGCTGTCCGCCGCTCGCCGCTCGCTCGTGCAGCCAAAAATGGCCAGTTTTGGCCCGTTTTTGGGCCGTTTTGGCCAGTTTTTGGCCTGTTCTTGCATTGCGCGGTGACCGTCGAGAGCGGAGCAAAACGTCAGCCATCTCAGCACCCTGGAACCCCCCGGGTGGCACAGGGCTGGATGGGGCTTTCGTATAGCAGGGACGGTGCTGCCTCTCGCTTCGCTCGCTGTCCGCCGCTCGCCGCTCGCTCGCGCAGCCAAAAATGGCCAGTTTTGGCCCGTTTTTGGGCCGTTTTGGCCAGTTTTTGGCCTGTTCTTGCATTGCGCGGTGACCGTCGAGAGCGGAGCAAAACGTCAGCCATCTCAGCACCCTGGAACCCCCCGGGTGGCACAGGGCTGGATGGGGCTTTCGTATAGCAGGGACGGTGCTGCCTCTCGCTTCGCTCGCTGTCCGCCGCTCGCCGCTCGCGCAGCCAAAAATGGCCAGTTTTGGCCCGTTTTTGGGCCGTTTTGGCCAGTTTTTGGCCTGTTCTTGCATTGCGCGGTGACCGTCGAGAGCGGAGCAAAACGTCAGCCATCTCAGCACCCTGGAACCCCCCGGGTGGCACAGGGCTGGATGGGGCTTTCGTATAGCAGGGACGGTGCTGCCTCTCGCTTCGCTCGCTGTTCGCCGCTCGCCGCTCGCTCGCGCAGCCAAAAATGGCCAGTTTTG
>NW_027020555.1:0-20454 GCF_036884655.1 Musa acuminata AAA Group
CTCCTTAAAGACTTATTTGTTAGTTTGTAGAATGTCCCAATGAGACGACTGAACCCAATGCCAACACAGAATGAAGTAAGACCTCGGGATAGGGACTGCCTTCCTTATTGTTTACCCCTAGCCCAGTTTCCCGACCCCATTAATAGAAGGTCCCTTGCTAACTCTTTCTTTGAGCTGCATCGCTACGAGTAGGGATGTGACTTGACCGAGCACCCGCACTACCATAGAAAATCCATTCTAATAACTA
Organism: Musa acuminata AAA Group; assembly: GCF_036884655.1. NCBI lineage: Eukaryota > Viridiplantae > Streptophyta > Magnoliopsida > Zingiberales > Musaceae > Musa > Musa acuminata. The sequence goes on from NW_027020555.1 coordinate 248, forward strand.
GAGCCGTCTTTAGACCACGTTTCCCTCATCAAATACTATCTTTTCTTATGTAGGTGAACACAATGGTTCATTTCAGAATATAATAATCAAAGAGAGAATCCAAGCTAGTAGCAGCAGACTAAGAAGAGACACAGTAATGGTAGGTTGGAACAAGGCATAGACATTGAAGGCAGTAGCAGCAGCACGAGAGACAGGAAAGTAATACTCTAGCTCGGGCATAGGGTAATAAGAGGTGGGCATATGATTTATAAGTAGTCAAGTAAGCCTGAGATCAAGGAGTCAAAGGATAGGATAAAGGATAGTTGGACTCAATCCAAGGAGTAGAAGCACCAGTTTCGGTCTAAGAAGTCAAGTCTCCAGTTCATAGGCAAGCATGTAAGGTGCAAATAAAGACCTATACACAGGAATATAAGATTGAGATTCAAGAGAGGCAGACTAAACTAGCAGGAAGGTCACCCCTAATTTCACTCATAACTAATTAGTATAGAAATGGATTACTTAGACACAGACATAGAATCATCTCCTCGATAAAAGAATGGATAGTTAGGGGACCTACATAGAATGCATCTCATCAGTAAAAGAATGGATTGGTTACAAGCGGGTTTCAGGTGTAAATACAGAATGGACTTTCTTAGCGGAGTCACCCTATTGTTTCGAATAGGCAAGTGAGTCTCAGAGGAATCGAACTCACAACCAGGTGCTGAAAGCCTACTAGCTGTCAGGTTTCACCACTACCTTCTAATACGATAACTCGGGAATCCAACTCAGCTGTAAGATTGGAACTCATAATAATAAGTAGAGGACCTAAGCTACAACAGAAGAATTAATACAAATACTCAAACCGCCAAGCAACGACTAGACAAGTAACTACTAATGACCAAGCAACAGTACAAGAGCCAGAGGAGAGGAAGCTAGTCAAGTAAGTAATCAGTAACAGAGGTAGGCCAAGTAGTGCTTCAGAAGAAGAAAGTCAAGGCTTTGTTGCAAGCTTGAGTTGAAGTAGGCAAGTAGTCCTGTTTCCCCAGCCCAGTAGTATACGCTTGAGGAGAGGTATGATAGTTTTGTTTTGAAGTAGAAGCTAAGGTGCTGAAAGCCTGTTCTGGTTCTTGTGAAAGCACTTGTTGAATGCAGGTGCACCTGTTTCTTATAGAAAGATTTGTAACCCAAGGAAGGGCGATAGGTAGCTGAACCATCAAGCGAAGCGGGAAGGAAAGAAATCCAGTATAGTGAGAAAGAGTTCAAAGAAACTGACTGTTCGAGGTAAAGTGGAAGATGATGGTGCACCACCTAACCTATAGGAAGGAAGAGCGAAAAGAAAAGGATCAGTGTCTTATACGGAAGCCGAAGAGAATGAATGCCCACCGGAATGCTTAAGATAAGAAGAATGTACTTATTCAGTGCGTCGTCCGGATTCTCTTTTTGTTCCTGGTAGATTTATTACTTGCTATGTGCTTGAGGAGAGTAGCGAGCAGGGTACTGGTCAGGAGTAGAGATATAACACAAAGTACCGGACCGGGGAATACCTTTATGAATCTACGTAAAGATATACTGTTCCACTAACGGCAAGAGATAGAGAAAATTCATTCAATGTTTAACACGCAAGTCAGAGGTCATCTGTCACTCATAACAGCAGGTATTGTTCACCTTTTGCTCGAACACTTATTGAATTAAAGGAAGCAGTAAGAGAAGAAGCGGGCCCACTCCCACTGGACTACTATTATACTAGTGGAAGGGCGGATACAGGACTTGGCACCAGTGGATCTTAAGTACACAAAGAATTCTACTACTACTGGGGGCTAGTTGCAAAGAAGTCTTAGTGGAGGTCGGCAAGGTCTCATCTTAAATAAAGAGTAGAGGTCGGTGCTATAGTGGAATACCGAGCGGATAGCCCATGTAGCGGTCAACTTCCCTTTCCCACTTTCATTCTATCTTTTATAAGTCAGTTTGTGCAGAGGAAGCACCCAAAGAAGTAAGAAAACTGGGATTACTCGTAGTGAGCGGAAGGAGTTGGCTAATAGCACTTAGGTTGGTTCCTGGATCTGGTAAAGAAAGGAAGCAGTTAAAGGTTAAGGCTAGGGAAGGAAAGAAAGTGGAGTATAAAATAAATAAAGAAGGGAGTCTCATATAGACAGACAGAGGTTATTAGACAGAGGATTAGGATTGAGCTCCGTGGTCGGCGAGAAGAAAGTAACGTTTCTATCAAGTCTGGGTATCAAGAAGTATCAAGTCTGGTAGATGCTCCATCCATAAGGGCAAGGAGTGATTGGCAAGCATCATTCTCAAGGATTGGAACTCGTAAGGCATTGAACAGAAGAAAGAATTGTTGATAGATAGAGACTAACCCTCTTGCTCGGCTCTTCGCTTCCCCCCTTGTTTACTGTACTGTTTACTTACGTATCCGGATTTGCTTCTTTGTGCTGTTTCGGCAGGTTCTCTTTCTTGTTGAAAAGACGGGTTTACAGCTTCCTTTACATTAATGGTGTACTGGCTTTGAAGCCTTAACCAAGTATAAAAGATGTTGTTCCAGCCTTAAACTCAACTCCGTAAGCGCATGATGAAGCGCAGCAAGTGAGATAAATGAATTGCAATAGAGTATTCTATTTCTATTTATTATATTAGAATATTATAGTATAGACCGATAGGGGTTGGCGAGAGGGAGGCTCACACTTTCATAGTCGTTGGGCATAGAACAGGTAATAAGAAGAACCTATCTGTGCGATGTTCTCTATTTCCTCATTGCTGAAAACATGGGTGATACAACTCCCCGGATACATATAGCTATACAGCATCACAGTTCTCTTACAACCCTTTCCTTGCTTGCACTGAACTCATGTGTTTGTTTTCCATTCTATTAGTTCCGTTATCAATGTCAATTATTTGATAGTGTGAAAGGGTAAAGTTCGTCAGCAGCAAGCAGGTCTGTTCCTTCAGTATAGTCTCTTTCTAGTCGAGGTAAAGGATAAAGTCGAGTTCTTGTTGTTGGTGACGAAAGTTTAGTGGAGAGTTTAGTTCGGAGCTGTATCCCTGTATCCGGCATAAGGAAAAGAAGTCTCAGTAGGTTATTAAGCAGTACCGGGCGCTAGGCAAGAAACTCGTCCTGGGCTGTGGGTTTCTAGAGGAAGCTATATAATATACAGGATAAGGAGAGAGATAAGAAGTCAGCCGTGCGAAGGGAACCAGCAAGCGCGTCGCATATTATTCCTTCAGTATAGTCTCTTTCTACTCTTGTTGAATCATGAAGAGAATCCGCTTGGCCCACTGCTTCCAAGGTGTCTTTAATTCCCTCGCTGCTGATCCCATCTCTGTAGTTGTCCCTAGTACTACTCTTTCTAAGAATACATCTAATACTGTTAAGGTTGAATCTCATAAAGGAAAAGAACAGAACTGCTAGCTATCAGATTGAAAAGAGAAACAAGTCAATCACCCGCGGGCACGTAATGAAACTCAGTGGAGGAAGAACCAAAGTGCTAATAGGGAATTTGACTATAAGGTAAGGATACCGGGCATAGCTCTGAGTCATTGAAACAGGATACCGGGCGCAGCTCTAAGGCATTGACTGCTGGCAAACAGACTATAACTACTACGGATTAGTATGGATCTACTTACTTTTCTTCTTTCACCCATCTGCCAAGTCACTACTCAAAAGAGAAGTCAAAGCAGTAGCTCTAGGCCTCTAGATTTAAAGAACCAATACCCGGGCCGCTAGTGTTCCTGGCAACAATTCCAAATTGCAACTCCAGACCTTCCCTTTAAGAGTGAGAATTGATTCCTCGACTTGAAGTTCCTTCCCCATATCTTGCTGCTGACTCTGCTGCTCTATCCATTACTGTTGGATCCGCTCTAACAACTCACTTTCTTGACTTTGAATCTACTGCTGGAACAAGAACAACAAACAAGGCAAGGTGGGGTGGATCGACTTAGTAACAGCTGACTTTGCGGGCGAAGGAGTGTCGTCAACAAAAACCATAATTTCTGCTTTCGATCGCTCTTCTCACTTTAGCAGGGCATATGAACTCTGGAATTGACACTCTGTTAGCCGAAAATAGGACAGGAATGGAATCTTTCGTTGATTTTGAACTTGGTAAAGACTCCTGCTTGAACAACATCTTTGATTTTCTATCCTTTTGAACGTAAAGTAAGCTATCCATAAGGTCGACAACTGAACTGTCTGCTACTACCACTACAAGGGAAAGCCAATCACCGAACCTAGACTCACTCGAAGGAACTCCACTTTAAGAACGTCTGGCAGCTTACTTGAGAACTGCTTCCTCACCTGCTCTTCAAACTAAAACTACACTTGATGAACAAAACCGCTCGTCGTCAACACTACCGCTTGCTTATGGTCCTAGAACGGAGGAACTTGTCATTCTCCACGACACCTAGCTTCAACACGCCCTGCCCTGTTGCTAATATACCTTATATTCTGTATTTCCCGCCTTACCCTTAAGTAATGGCGTTTGGTTACTCATTTTTCTATACGTGTTTCAATTTACAAACAAGAACCTCCCGCGTCGCCTTCACTTTCCACTCCACTTTCCGTTCCCGCAACACCATCTTTAGAGTTGTTGGCTTGAAAGCCATCCTTCGAGCGCCGGGTCCCACTTTTATGGAATCTTTCGAGCACAGAGGAAAACATGAATATTGCAAAACTTTCCCTTAAGACCTAACCTATGATTCTCTAACTTTTATATTATACTCAACTCATTCACACCTTGATTCAATTAGACGACTTGGACCACTACTCATAAAGATCAAGCAAGGCCTGCATCTCTGTTATTCCTCAATCGACGAGTTCGACTCCGGTACAAAGATTCTAGGGTATAGAATGAGGTCTTTGATTCGGGAGGCTAGAAACAATTAACAAACTTGGTCACTGCGCCCCCGGCTAGAAACAATTAACAACTTGGTCACTGGGCGCCTATTAGTTATAATATCTCTATCCACACTTCTTATCATGCTTTGCCCATTCAGAATTCTCTCTCTATCTATCCACACTTCTTATCGTGCTTTGAAGTTGATATTAGGCATCAGCCCCACGCTCCTCATCTATCTGGAGTCCCTGTCCTTCCCAGAGAAAAGTAGAACCATGCATTGATACGAAACAGGATATGAAGAGTCGAGTGTATAAAATCAGGGAATTTCTGAACAGAGTGACTAGTGGGCATTGGTCAAAAGCCTTCAATTCCTTCTCTCAGCTTTCTCTCATCTAAAACACTTTTCTTTCGCTTTTTTTGTATTTTGAGAAATTGATTCACTGTGTTTTTTGGAGCTTAACTGTGTTCGTCAAAAGAAATACGTTCTGTAATTAGAGTTATAACAAGTCCAGATTCCGCCAAGCAACTGGGATAACTGATGAAACGAGAAAGTCATATAGTAGTTCCGGGTTGAATATTATTTATTTGTTGCTTACGTAGCTGGGTGTTAGATTAGAGATGATAAAGTAAGTCAAGTAGATTTATTGAGTTAGATGAGCCAGAGGAGTGGGAAAGAAAGAAAGTAGGCCAGTAGTAAGCCCACCGATTGCCCGAAGTCTGTTATGAAAGTCTAGTTATTGCCCCTGAAAGGAGTAGTCCAAAGAGTAGAGGAAAGTTGACTTCCAGCCTAACTATTGAACTCAGTAGTCAAAGAACCAAGACACCAATATTGGAAGAAAAAACAATCAATGATCAAATCCAAAATAATCAAGAAAAGTCGACCACATTTTTCTATATCTTTTCTATACTTGTTAGGAAGGGAAAATGACATATAAATTGGATCTATCTTTATTAAGGGTTTTTCGCTCGCTACCGCGCTACATTAGTAGTAGCTTGGTGGATCAAACTAGGGAGTAAAAGAACCAAACCAATAACAACCAGAATCAACCCAGTGAGGGCAAGAATAGAGTACTGGGGCCGGGTAGAATCCCAAGTCTGGTTTCGGGTGCTAAAACAAAAGAAAGAAGTAGGGTCGGGCAAGACAATAAGAATGGACTGGGAATCATTATGGTAGAAACCTATCAAACAGGGATGGAGAAGAACAAAGTGATACTGTCTCTGGGCATCGAAATCTACTCTAAGGGTCTTTCTAGCAAGAATGAGAGGAAGTAGTTAAAGACTTGAAACAGTGCCTAGCGAATCAACCCCACATGCCTAAGACTGGAGCCATAAAGGGAGGCTCAGACTCAAACAAGGGAAGAACCGCTCGCTACCTTTGATTGCATTCTTGGACTGCTGGGGCACATTCTTAGTTGTACTTGTTGGTAGGCTTAGTTCTTTGACTCTTGAGTGAAGTTACATTCTGATCTTAGGAGCTGTGCTTACTGGTTGAACCAATACTGGATGCTTACTGGTTTCGCTTACTGGTTGAACCAATAGTTGACTTCTTGCTTGACTTGCTAAGCTATAGTATTGGATTTATTGGTTTCGTTCTTTGACTATACCTCTGCTATGGCTCTCATCTCATCTAACTCTGTCTCTTTGAACTCCGTTAGTGCAGTGCTTCAGAAGCTAGTCCTTCTTTTGGTGTTCTTGTTTCGGGTGCTAAAACTCAAGAAAGGAGGTCTAGTCGGACACTTATTAGAGGTAGGGGCGGGGTAGTTAAGGGATAGAACAGAGCTGACTAATTTAAGAATGCAACCAAGCAGACTAAGAATAGAGCGGCGGAGTCACAGGCTTCACCCATGTAGTTACAGGCTATCCGACATCCGAGGCAAAGACTGGTATGTGGTAGGCTCTGACTGATGCTGTTAGGTACTCAGCCTGATGGTAGGTAGTTAGAGGCTGCTGCCAGGGAGTGACAGGCGGAAATCAATGCTAAACAAGAATTCCACTCAGGAGTTACAGGCTTCAACCGGGGTTTGATGCGGGGAAGAAAGAAAGGCTAGTTCCAAGTCCTTTGTTCGCGGCTAGGGAAGCAATGGAAGGAGTTGATCCATAGAATTTCTTCCTAACATCTTGAGTGTTCCTTCCTTTATTACTCATTTCTTTCTTTCTCTTTTCGAATGCGTGTACTCTTAGTGTGCGAGGAATATCTTGTTCGGGTATTGGATTGGCGACGAGTACCTGTCTGCTTGAGTTGAAATCGTAGAGAGAGGTGAGCCCAGTTCCACTTTACATATGAATCTATACCAAGTGCTAGATAAGATAGATATTCGAATAATGGACTTCCATGAGAGGTAAGGCCCTTATTGTAAGTTTGCTCAAACTCAAGAAAGGAGGTCGGGTGCTAGGGAAGGTGGATTCGAAAGCAGCGGGTGGAATTCTTTCTTTCCTTACTGCTCCTGTTCTTGTTTGAGTGGAATTCTTTGTTGTCAATGATAGATAGGGTTTTACAGCCTTAACCCTTATGTGGTCAGGTGCCTCAAGTTTGAAGTAAACTACCTTAGCGAAGAAGCGGGAAGCAACAGAACTCCCTCTCGCCAACTACTGGCTCTTTGAACTCTTTCAATACTTTCTTTCTTTCTCACTCCTATTCTATTGCTCCTCTCCTCTCTGGCTCTTGAAACTAAGTAAGATCTTTCAAACAGCTTGTTATTCATCTCGTAACTTCACCGCTGGGCTGGGCGCTTGTATGCGACTTTATATAAGGGCGACTAATACTGTGTCAACGAATTCTTCTTTCTGACCTCTACTCCTAGACTGGGAAGACCCCTTTTCAGCCTGAGAATTGGTAATATGCTTCTTAGTAGCCATAGTCTTGGAAGCAATGTGGCTAAGATATACCCAGATAATGTAGCGGCGGTTGCTAATATACTAGATGAAGAAAATAGGTAATATCTTTTCTTTAATGGATTTAGGAAGAGGGAAATCATCTACTAGCTTGGAAGCGGGAAGGAATCTACTAGCTTGGCCCCCCCATACTCTAAGCTAGACTCCTGACTCGCATTCTTATTGTTAGTTAAAGAATAATCCAACTCGAACCAAGACTGCGCCTGCTGCTGATGGGACTAAACCTCTGTATGGCAAACAAGAATCTCCCTACTGGTAAACAGGCTTACTGTCCTTACTTCCATTCTAAATACGCTGGAATCTACTAATGCTCCTTACTTATGAAATTCCAGTTTGTGAGTTAGGGCCTGCCACTATGGAATCTGATCCTTACTTAATAGGCTTTTAGGCTCAAACACGTAACTTAGACTTTGACTACTGCTCCTACTCTATATACTTGTTCTTATACCTTCTTCTTCTTATTATTCTGATTCTTGGAAGCTTTCCTGGCACTACGGATTATCGAACTGCCGATTCAGGGTACCCTTACTTTTCGTCAACACCTTGAGACTTTCCTGCCTTTCTTAGTAACCTCATCAGCAATAGAGATGAGCATTCAAAACTCCATTCTTCAGGAGTTATTTCTGAACTGCTTGCAACATTTCTCACTCTGTAAGCGCCGAGGACCAAGGTGCTGAAAGCCAATCAGATACTGTTATTGAGAGCGCAGAAACAGATGCATACTAGATCTAGAGGATCGGATTGCTGTCAAAGATGCATTTATTACTGATGTCCCATATCTACTATATCTAATAGGAATGTAAAAACCCTTTCCTAACTACGAAGACAGGATGGACAGGAATTGCACCACTTCTGTTAGCGCCCCGAGAGTAAGCTAATGCACAAGGGCGAAACAATAAGAGGATTGGAAGTATATAAACCGGTAAGATTCAAAAGAAAGAGAAGCTAGTCAGATGAAAAAGAAAGCCAAGCCAGTAGGATTTCAAAGAAAGGGAAGTAACGCCGGTAAGTTCGTTGATGCTAAGCTCGTAGACAAGTAACTACTAATGGACAAGCAGCGGCGTCGGATTACTGCTGACCTACTTCTAATATTCTTTAACTATACTTTGAGAATGGACAAGCCAATCACCTCTTTCGTAGACAAGGAAGGCAGGACAATCTGTTGACATGGAGTTCAGTGGAGTTATGGGCTTTCCCTTGTATTTCTTTTGCATCCTTAAAACACTTGTATTGCCTTTGCATCCTTAAAACACTTGTATTGCTTCCTTTCGAACTACAATCTACTAAATGACACTATAACTCCCATCTACTTAAACACTAGCACCCAAAGACACTCAGATTCAGTGCGCTGAAGAAAAGGTGTTCAGTGACTTTCTTACTTATTTATAGAAGTATAAGGTGTGCAGTGAGATTGAATAAGAGTGACGGGCGACTTATTAATTCGAAATGAAACAAGCAACAGCTTGAGCAAAGGGAGAAAGTCATGTTGAGTAGCCTGTCAAAGGTATAAACAAGAGAGTGTTGAGTAGCCTGTCAAAGGTATAAACAAGAGAGTTTAGTATGAAAGAAAAGGTATAAACAAGAGAGTTTAGTATGAAAGCAGTAAGGAGGGAGGTGACTTCTTTCTAGATGTGTAACGCTCTCTTCAACAAGAGCAAGGGCGCCAGTGGAAACTACTATAGATGCAACTAAGTGTCGGCCTACTACTGCTCCCCTACTATATTGCTCGCGTATCCAGTAAAGTATCCGCGTGTTCCCCCAGGTCTGAAACTCTCACTCGACCTGGAACAGGCTATTCTGCCGTGGATTATCTTACTCCACTTTCAGGTCTTGTTGCTGACAATTGAACCAACCAGGGAAAGTAGTGTTCTATGGCTTTGAAGCTACCTAGTGCTAGAAATACATAATGGAATTTCTTTTGGATATAGTGGAGTTTCAAGATCAGCAGTAGGATAGGATCTGTGCGAGTTAATGATGGTGCTCCCACTCGGTCTGTTCCTGTAAGAGTGAAGTCTACTTGTTCAGTTCCTGTTCGCCTAGTTCGAGGTGAAGAGACACGCAGACAAGCAGAACTCAAGTCCTACCCCATTTCTCTATTTGCTATCAGCAAAGGAACTACTAGAATTTATGTAAGCAGTGAGATTTGAGTCGAGTGAGATTAGTAGCCGGAGCCAGAGATGAGCCATAGGGTATATGTTAGTAACAGTTGTTACCAAGTCCTGAGTGCGTCCATCAAGGGAAGCGGGAAGTTTTTCTGTGTAGAAGAACAGAGATTTAGCTGTGACTCATTGTTATTAATGTGACTCATTTAAGTGTTACTCATTTAATATGAATCAGGCATAACCTGTTCTGTAGAGTTCTATTATTGGAGATTAGAATCGGTCACTAGCTTGGTCTAGCGTAGTTGCTTGCCGGTCAAAAGTCGATTTCTGTTCTTGTGTTGCGGGACAATATCTGGTTGGTATAAACTGACTTTTCTTATGGGATTGCTTCTTCACTTCAGCTCTAAGTACTTTCTTTATATGAGTTTCTTTATATGAGTCGTTGAACATAAAATGAGTGCGGTACAAACCTGTACATTAGTTTGCTTGTGGAATAAAATAAGAAGAGAGTGTTCCTGCTTGTGGAATAGAATAAGAAGAGAGTGTTCCTGCTCGTGCTCTCCCGAAGTTAAGGGAATCATCTTCCTTCATAGTTGACCAATTATGTAAATAAGTAAGTAACAAACTCAACCCCCCTAAACCAAGAATCGAATTAGCACCCAATCGCTGTTGCTTTTTCTCTCCGACTAGCTTGTTTACTTGTTTCTGTTGTTTGTCCCCTTGCTTAGTCTTACTTAGTAGCTTTTGCCCTTGAGTAAGTCGGAACCCCACCACCATACTCCTGCCTTCCCACGCACACGTATAAATTAGAAAGCGAACCAGTACTTTATCTTTATACAGCAACATCTCCAGCACCCGAACTATATTACTCGGTTAAAGCAAAGGGAAAGCCAAAGCATCTATCTCTACTTAACCTTGCTTCAGAAAGACATTCTCTTGTCTCGATTAAGACTAGAAAACAAAACTAGTAACTACTAATAAAGGTGCAACTACTAAAAAAGCAAGAATGGGTGTTGATAGCTCTGCGCTGCGCTCGCAAGTCCTGTTTGATACTGGTGATTCTATGGATACAGGTTCCTCTCTTGAAAACGGAGTCTGGTCCTGATCCAGCATCTTTTATTGTCGACTTCAATTGACGACTTGGACCACACCTCGCTTTATCGGATCGGAACTGATTGACTTTGTTTTCCGACGCTTCTATCTGAGATGAACGGATTGACTTTGGTTTTGTTATCTTGGCTTTACTACTTAAGTAAGATAGGTCCGATCACTCTAGACCCTACCCAGACTTTCCACTTATGGAGGAGAAAAGAGAGAAAAAAGAGCTTAAGAGCCAGCTGTAATAGGCGGAGCAGAGCCAGAGCCAGCAGTCAGAAGTGATGAAGAGCAAACTGTAAGCTGTTTTGAGCCAGCAGTAGATGAAAAGTAAGGTGCTGAAAGCGTTGAATCCCTTGTGAAATCTATAGGTGTTGTCGAAAGAAAAGAGTAAGGGTATCGTGAAAGCGAGAAGGAACCAGAGAGATGTTAGGCTTGAGACGGCGCTAATGGAGTGGAATTCTTGACTTCGGTTAACAGATGTGGAATCAGTTATCCTTAATAAGAACAGAGATTTGGATAGTTATTAATAAGAAGAGATAGAATTCAGTAGGGGCCAAGTAACATAGTAAGTGTAGCGGAAGGTGTTCGGTTCTCGATTGACTCAGGTCCTATATTATCGATTTGATCATTGCTTAACACAAGCATCCGAACTACCCTTGTAATATCATCCCCAAAGGGTACCGATAATTCGGAACATCCGGCCAAGCAACTGCTAATGACCGCCAAGGGCAAAGCAACTAAGCGCCAAGGAACTACTAACGACCGCCAAGCCTACTACTTAGCAACTACTTATCTATTGACTACTTGCTTCACACAAGCACAGAATCCAATTCCTCTAAGTCAGAATGAAACTCACTTTGCTATCAGCCAAGGAACTACATGACAAGTTTCACTCCCAACTCAGGTATTTCATAGAACTCCTAACTCAGGTGCCTAGCTGATGGATATTCCAGTTTAGAGTCTTGGGAGGCTTTCAGCACCTCAATCCATTCTTCCCGGGTTTACAGCCCAAACTAGTAGTAGTCCAGGGCGTTACTTCTCTACAAGGAAAGTATTAGAAATAAGTAAGCAGTAATAGAATCCGCAGTGCCAGGTCCAACAAGAACCAGAACCAGACCCATACTTGTAAACTGTAGATCAAACAAGAGATATGAAACAAGGAAGTAACAGACTAGTAAGTACTAAGATCAGAATGAAACAAACTACCTGTAACTAAGGGACCGATCGGCCCACGGGAATTGGTGCTTTTTGGCCATACTCAATGAATTCTTCTCTTATTAAGGAAAACTGAATTGGCTTGGCTGTTGCAAGAGGATAGGCCCTTATTGTAAGTTGGCGGAGTGAAATCTCTTTTATTTGAATTCTGAGTTTAGGGTTTACTTCACTTAGTTTAGGGTTTAGTTTAGGGTTTACTTTAGGGTTTACTTTAGGGTTTACTTTAGGGTTTACTTCACTTAGTTTAGGGTTTACTTCAAACTTGAGGCACCTCCTACCACTACGCGGCACAACTCCATACTCATTGTTAGGTTTTCTTACGAGGACAACTCAGTACTTATAGTTAGGTTTTCCTACTTCAAACAGGGGTTCCACTAATACTAGGGCTTGCTTCTTAAGCACTAACAGAGTCGCTTTGAAGCTGTAAGGAAAGAAGCTAGTTATAAATCCAGAAACAAGTCAGTATCAGCAAACAAGTCAGTATCAGCAGAAGCCACAGGTGGATCAGCTAAGCTAGGAGGGAGGATGTTGAAGATATGTAGAGGAGAGTTTTGACTGCTAGGGAGGCTGCAGGTCTCGTATAGTTTCATAAGGCAGCATTTAGGAGTTTCCCTTGTAACCTTACACTATTCATTTCATAAGAGAAGAAAGAAAGTTGCCTAGGGCGGATCCCAGATATGCAAGTTGATTGATTAGACTCCACTTTCCAGATTTTGTTGTGTTTTACGTGTACCCTACCGAAACCTAAAGTATAACTCGCTCGCCCCGAAACCTAAAGTATAACTCGCTCGCCTTCTCTCGGGACTCTAAGATCTTATATTTCCCTAGAAATGCCTTATTGACCGAATGAATAGAGAAGTAAAGCAGGGATGGGTAGAAAGCTCATCTAGATTCCCTTGATTCCTTGAACAAATCCATCTTAACTCACGGAAAGCACACTTGGAACTCTAAGGCGGGCCACTTATTACTTGGTTCAAAGTGGAAAGTTCGATCTAAAGTATGCTGTTAAAGCTGTTTCAACAGAGGAAGATCAAAGTGACCGATTCAAATACTCTTTCATTATACGAGGAAAGCGCAAAGACAGATTGGATTGGTTCAATGCCTTTACTGCCCGAATCCAGGACTTTCCCATGCACACTTACTCGTTCTAAGTGCCTTACTTGCCCTCGTTCTAAGTGCCTTACTTGCCTTTCTTTATAAAGTGGTTTTCAAGCCGATAAGTTCGCTAGAGTAGAATGAATCATTAATCCCACGCGACTAATTGTAAACCCTAGGATCGGCTCCTTTTCTTGCTTGATTTCGTGATTCAAAGGAATTGACCAAGCTGACTTACTTGCCTTATTACTTATTTTATGCGCTATACTTTGACTGCTTGGAGGAAGAGAATCCGCTGTTACAGACCCGGGCCAAGCGTATACTTAGCCACTACTAAAAACTCGAACAGTCTAAGAGATCAGGTTTTTCTTTGAACTTAAGCTGTTTTGGAAGTATGAAGTAACAATCATTCTACATCTTAGTAGCGGATTGGACTACTTCATTATAAGACAATTCTTGTGCTTTGAGCAAGGGTAAACTCAAATGTAAGGGAAAGCCACACCCCTAATAGATTGATTCGATAGTGGATTCGGACTTATACGATGAAACGGAAACTCCTTTCTTAGTGTTTGTATGCGCAGGTGCTGCCAAGTTGTTAATTCTTAAAGGAAGGAGCACTAACTAGGTGGGTTGGCAAGATAGAGTGGAAGTGGGCAAGTAGTAAGGGTATCAAAGGGTATTCCCCGATCATAAAGTAAGGGTAGGGCTTGTTGACTTACTAGTTAGACTAGTTAGGGTGGTGGACTGACTTGGCGGCTCGGGTAGTTCACTCACTGCTCGGATAGTTAACTCACTTTGTTGACTTACTTGGTTGGGCAGGATAGGTTGACTTACTTAGTTGACTTAGGTATCGGAGGTATCGGAGCCAAGCCAGAGTTACAGTGAGAAAGTCATCCCGAGGTTACAGAGGATAGAGATTCGCTAGTAGCAAGAGGAGAGAGATTGGCTGCTGAATCCCAGTAGTAGCTGTTCCTGTTTAGAGGTCGGGTACATGGATGATAGGCTGTTCGCGAGGTCAGTTATTCTTATTTATTCTTATTGGAATACCGGGTAGTCCTGTTGCATCAGTAGCTTAGGCAGCCAATTAGGTATAGTATCCGAGGTTTACTGACCTTTGTGGGTAGTTTTGGAATGCAAGTAGTAAGTATAAGCCTTAAGTGCTAACAGGCAGTATAAGCCTAAAAGCCAGGGCAGCTAGTGTCAAGAGGAGAGTTAGGTTCGGGGAAGACAAAACAATCAATGAGAAAAAGAAGGAGCTGTGGGATTAGAGTCGAGGTAGGCCAGGTCAGTAACGGAATCCGGGTTTACTGTTCCAACTAAGGAGTTCAAGACTTCAACGTTTATAGTTGTTCTCTTGGTTCTGATTTCAAGTCTTCTCGTTAGTGATTGAATTCCCGTTTTGTTGGGTAGTTTATTGATATAACTCCAAGTAGTTAGTATTACAACTAGAATACCTATGGGGTTAGGGTTCCCTAGTAGACGAGGCTAGTGTATCTAAGAATATAATAATAGTAGTATGATCCAGGTCATTCATACTTGATTGCAATAAAGGAGTGGAAGGCTTTCAATCAGTAGCTTTAGAATCAGAGTTAGGAGTAAGTCATAAGCCCAGAGACAGGAAACTCAGAATCAAAGTCAGTAGTGACAGGAGCAAATACAAGAATAGAATAGAACTGATGATAACAAGAAATCACCCACTACAGTCAGAGGAGAACTCAATCAATACTAACAGGAATCGAACAAGAAAAAGGGAATGGAGCGACTGAGAAAAAGATTGAACTAGTGCTTATAAGGCCCCAAGCACCCCATAAAGAATCAAACTAGGGTGACCTATACTGTAGACACAGGGGCTTACACTGCTACCTATGAGAACGAAACAAGTAAGTAACAGGCTTAACCTACAACTATTTAGAATCGAATCACTGCTAGCAAGGATGGAGCTACTACTGGAAAGGATACAACCGGCGCTTTTCGGACTTTCACTAGTGCTTCTCGGAATCTAACCAATAAGTCAGGATACCGATCTGGGGGAACTCCATAATAATATTCTAAATCAGAAGAGAATTGAGTAGCACAAGGATCGATCGACCAAGCTCCAAGTAAAGAATAAGAGAGCAGGAACTGAGCCCTAGATAGAGTTGTGTAAGAGTAAAAGAAGCAAGTAAGGATAAAAGAAGGTGCCACAAGGTTGTTAGAATCAAAGTAAGCAGCGCGGGAATGGGAGACAGTAAAGGAAGGCCCTAACCCGAACTAAAGAATTCCAATATGCAATGTATGTTTTAGAGCTAGTGGACAAAGGCCCATTTAGGTGAAGTAAGGATCCGGCTCACAGTTATAGAATTTCAGTAAAGATAGCTAGATTGAAAGTAAGGAAAGGTAGCTTTGAAGTCCGTCGAGGTATAGCGACAGGATCCCCGCCAACAGTTAACGAATAAAAGTATGGAGCTAAAGACTGCGAGTAGGGAGTTGTAGAACTAAATGCAAGGTCGTAAGGCTGTTAAGTAGTAAAGCAAGGCTTGTTTCAAGTGATTTCAGTCTCAGAGGTCGTGGGCAAGGGCTAAGTTCTCAGTGAAAGCATTGTTCAGCAGGGGTTTGATTTCTAGTCAAGTTATACTGATGGATAGGAAAGTAAGCCAACAACTCTCAATACAGAATTTACAGACGGACAATGGCAATAAGGAGAAAACTAGCTTGGAAGCTAACCTCTAGGACGATAGATAGAAGGTTGGTTAGTAACTTCTGGAATACGTAGCGAGGGTTTGATTCTGTATTTACTACTTGAAAGACCGTAGTGGAAATTGGAAAGTCAGATTGATAGCTAGGATTGGCAGATCCCCGCCTAATCACGTAATACACTTTAGGGAGCTACGCTACGATGATGTAGCACAGTATAAGTTCTATTGGGAATAAAGGATAGGAAAGTCAGCCTCTAATGAACGAGTAGGGTCGCCTGACAACAGTTTTCGTTCTTCAGCTGAACCCTGTACTTAAGCAATAGGGACCAATAATCAAGGACTTGGCAGAATGGAGCTAGGGAGTAACAGCCTCAAACGACTCCTACTCAGAATGGACTAGTGACACAGAAAGAATGAACCCGCGGGTAGTTAAGGTCTCTAACAAGGCAGCTAAGGTCTCTAACAAGTACCAACCAGACTAATCCTAGGCATAGGCAGACTTCAACCAGTAAATCCAATACTATAGCTCCTAAGATCAGGCCAAGCACTGCCAACAAGAATCAAACGACTAACAAAGAGACTGATGCCTAACAACCAGAACCAGTACTTGCCTACCGATTCCCTGCTGCTAGGTTTTGGTACTTTACTTAAGACTGAAAGCAAGGGTACTAAGCCTTAAAGCCGGGTGCTCTTTCTCTCAAGTACAAGTAGTCAAGTTAGAATTGAACTAATGAGTATAAGCCTTACCACTTGGCTTTCGTCTGTAAGAATGCAACCATTGCTAACAAGTCTTCCTCACTTACCGCTACTCCTACTTACTAGTCAGCATCAGAATCAAACTAAGGAGTTCAAGAAGCAAGCAGTACCAACTCAGACTTCAACCAGTAACAACAAGAATCGAAGTAAGTAGACTCAGAATGGAACCCCGGCGGAGAAGAATTCAGTTAGATGAGACTATTCGAGGAAAGGAAACTTAAGCTCGACTAAAGGAGAGGAAAGGAAACTTAAGCTCGACTAAAGGAGAGGAAAGGAAACTATCTGCTTGTCAGCTTGGCCTTTAGGGAGTTACGAAAGAGGAAAGGTTCGGTGCACAAACAATAACTTCGCTTGGCTTGGCTCCTATTCTTATACTTCTTATATTTCTTATACCTTACTTCAAACTAGAATAACTATAGGAGTTTGACTAGATCTATCCCTCTTATAAGGAGATACCATTTAATCTAATCTAACTGAATGAGGCTCATCTCACTCTGGCTACTCGGTCTTCAACAAGAACATAACTTCCCGCGCACACCCGAACCTACATCTTTTGTTTGAACACCCGAGCCTAGTCACTTCATTCAACCAGCATACCCTACCCGAGCCAGTACTTAATGGAGCTATCCGACCCTTACCCTTGTAATATCATTAAATAAGTGAACCGATCCCTTTCCCTAACAAGCAAGTAAGTAAACAAACAAGCCTACCCGAGTAACAGGCAATTCTCCACTTCCCTTCCGCATTCATAGCCTTACACTGACTAGTTTATTTCTGAGTCTACTCAGTTGCATTCTTACCTTGATACTGACTAGTTGGATTCTTTACTTCTTGACTTATAGCTTAGCTTCCCTTACCGACCGCTACCTCTATTACAAGGGGAAAGCCCGGTTGATATAACACTAGCACCTGAACCGAACTCTTCTCACCATACTTTATCACAGGAACTAGCCCAGGACTCTTATCTAACCCACTTGCAACAGGCTCGGATCCAGTTTACTTAATTGGTAACTCACTTCTACTTTCTACTCTCATTCTTTAACCACTTAGTTCTCTTACTTTGACTACTTAGTTGCCTTAGAGCTTTGGCTTGACCCATTAACATCAGGGCAGTAACAGGATCGGTATGACACTCTAACAAGAACAGGATCTTTTCCCTCTGGCTCATCCACCTCTTTTTCTTTTCACTCTATCTCCCCGGGCTCCTTAGCGCAACTAACTACAAAGCTGGGCCCTTCCCACGCCAACACACCCTACCTGGCTTTCTCACCAGGGCAGCTAGGGTCTCTAACCAGTGCTTCCGAGCCTGATGCCTGGTAGTTAATAGCTTGATTCTTCCTTTCCTACTTTCTTGTTGAAGACCTAGTTGACTCCGGTTTCCCATATAAAGATAGAGAAAATGAACCTATGTTTTTCTATACTGTGTCTGTACTGAGTATGTATATGATAAAGATGTCGACTTTATCGCAACTAGCAACTACTGGCTCTGCTCTGTAAACTATTTCAGTAATTCCTACTTATGGACTACTTAGTTCAATTCTATCCCTTAGCAGCTCCATTCTTATACAACCCAGTGGAATTCTTATTACCTTCCTGAGAGCTCCCAAAAACAGGACTCAAAAGAAGGAGTGCAATTCTGATCAAGTGGTTTCGGTCCTCAGGCCGTTGATTGGTGTTTCAGTCTGCCTATGCCCTGTTTCAGGCTGGTTGTTAGTTGTTGCAGGCTTGTCCTTGCCAGCTCCATTCCTTCCCTAGGGCTTCTATCTTTCTCAACATTCTCCTATATGAAGTTCCATTGGGTTTCATATACTGTGTCGGTATAGCGTCAAGATAACTCGTTTATCACCTGTTTTTCAGGGGACTTAAGTGATTCTTAAAGTGTTGAGTCCACTCTCTTTCCATTCTTATTGTATGCCGACCTCAACTCTTTATTGAAGATTCTACCAAGCCGACCTAAACTACGGCTCTGTCAACTAACAACTCCTGGGCTATCCGAACTCAACTCACTCCTTACTTCTAACTCATAACTACTAACTTCCTTCCTAGCCTAGTAGTGGGCTGACTCCTTACTTCGGGCTTACTACTAACTACTTACTTCGGGCTGACTCCTAGACTACTAATACTGTTAGGGCTCTGGACTACTCTCCTATTTTATTAACTCTTTCACTCCCTAGTTATGAACTCCCTTCCCTGAGACCGAGTAGGAAGTAAAAGAATCAAACTAGTTGTCGACATCTCACTCTGGCTCTGGCTCAGCTTCCTCTCCTCTCTTAACCAACCCGAGTTATCGTTCTCTTTCTGTCCTTTAAGAATGGAGTTGACTTACCGCTACTCCGATACATCTACTAGTCCCAGTTATGGCTCTGTACTTTTTACTACTCTACTGGTTGGGGAGAAATTAATAGTAAGGGCCCTTCTTTCAAGTCCAGTGTTCGCCCTAGAGGAGAATAGATACCCTGACCTACTAGTTGGTGCTTTAAGGCTGCGCCTTTATAGTAAGTTCTAGTTCCATTCTGTAGCTACCGAGCTTGACTCTAACTTAACGACTAGCTCACCTCTTAGTTCCATGCTCACTTGCTTCATTCTTATACCGAGCACATAGCTAGTCTCTAACAACAACAGGAACAGGAACTCTCTACTTGAATCCTAAACTACCCTTTCTTTCCTTCCCGAAGCAAAGCCTTCTATTTACGGGTTTCATTCTGAGTCTTATACTTCTACTAGACACAACCTAGTTTCTCCTATTGCTGCTACTAATACTGTTAGGGCTCTTGACGACTCTACTACTACTATTGCTACAAAGACAGATGCTACTGCCCCTAATACTGATGCAACTGGGGATGAACCTAGAAGTCAAACACCTGACCTATCTACTACTACTAATAAGGCATCTACTAATCAGATACTAAAACTAAGGGACCGGTCTTCAACTCTGACCCGAACTAACTCTGTCACTACTGCCCTCCATACTATAGTTCGATTGTTAGACTTACTTTACTTGAAACAAAATGGGGCTTTATGAGCTTTAGTCTTCCCTTCCCGGCTACCAGCCTACCTCTCTTTGCTTGAAACCTAAAACTCCTTTTTCTTATTATTTACTCGGAGCTTTGCCCTGCCACTACTGGCTTCAATACTTTATCTTATTCTAAGTTTATATGAATTAGGGCCTGGCACTCCCTTATTGCATTCTATCTATCCTCGCGTAGAGCCTTGCTTGTTAGTGTTCGAGTCTACCTATCAATACCAAAAGTGCTTGTTCTTCCATTAGCCAATAGTCGTTTCATAGTCTATATCCCCCAAATATAGTTAAGCTTAAGAGAAGATTCTATTTATATTTCAATACGGGCTCAATTACATCGATACTCGACTTACAGTTAAATGATAGTAGGAGTAAAGGAAGCAATCCAGTCAGTGTGAGAGAGAGAAAGAAGCAACATGTGTTTTCCCCTGAAAATGTCTATGCTAGTAGGGCTATCTATACTTATTTTGAGGATATTATGTACTAACAAAGCTGTAGTACAAGAATCATCATTAAGAAGATGCCTTTGCTATTGATTCAA
>NW_027020556.1:0-2500 GCF_036884655.1 Musa acuminata AAA Group
TCATGACTAGAAACATAGTTCCAGTCATGATGTTGAAGTCGGAGATTTTTAAAACATTTTTTTATGACTCTTGGTTGGTACTCGAAGAAATATGATAAATCAATAGTATCTAGAAACTTACGACCTTTTTGTTTTTTGGTCATTGGAACAGTTTATTTGACTAATAATTTATTTTTTTCCGGATTGGAAATATATTAAATTAAAGGATTTGAGGTTTATAGTTTTTTTGTTCTAGAAAAATAGATTCTGCATTTCATGATTGATCGTCCCGAACAATCTGTTGGAGATGTAAAGTAAATAAGTCTTAAGCAAACATCTTTCTTAGAAATACGTTTCATTCATATGATAGAATATCGAGTTAAAGAAATTGGATCCTTGCTGAGCTTTCTCCGGATAAATACAATACTTATCTATCCATAGAATACTTATCTATCCATAGGTATAAAGTATAGACTATTATATAGTTCCCGTTGTTCCATCGAGCAATGACTATTCATGATTACATATTAAATCAATTCCATTGCGGTTGAAATTAAATTGAATTCTAAATTAGAGGAATGTTATGGTAAAACTTCGTTTGAAACGATGTGGGTAGAAAGCAACGTGCGACTTGAAGGACATGATCGCTGTGGATTTTTACATCCACCATTTTCTATACAAATGAAGATGCTCTTGGCTCGACATAGTTTGTTCTGTTCCATTAGGAATCTAATTTTTCTTAGGTTGATAGTACATGATGGAGCTCGAGCGGAAAGGATTGATTCATTTATCAAGGGGAAGATCTAGGGTTAGTGCCAATCAATCAATAAGTTAGACCAGCTTTGTAAGTATATCCTTAAAATATAAAATAATCGGAATTGATAAAACTATTTCGATCAAAAAAAAGTGTATCACAGAGGAATCAATCTTCGTATTCTATTTCTATGGGTATTATTTCTATAGAAAGAAATAAAAAAAACAAAAGGTATGTTGCTGCCCTTTTGAAAGGAGTAAGGATCACCGAAGTAATGTCTAAACCCAATGATTTTACAAAGCAAAGATAAAGGATTCCGAAACAAGGAAACACTATTTTCAATTGTCTCAAAAATTGGATCAGAATTAGGAATAAAAATAGATTCGAGATGAGACAAACAAAAGAGGTTAGAGACGGCTCAAGAAATGTCTAAGGATTTCCCTTCGAATTCTGTCAGAATTACCCAACTTGAGTTATGAGTACGAATGAAATTTATTTTTTTTTTTTTTTTTAGGAAGAACAAAATAATAATAATGAATTAGACTATGATTTGAGTCATTATTTTGTGTTTACTATTTGATATTATATACAGAAAGATATACCGAAATAAAAATAATTTTTTCTCGAGCTCGAGCCGTATGAGGAGAAAAACCTCCTATACGTTTCTGGGGGGGGATTGTTTATGTACATCTATCCCAATGAGCCATCTATCGAATCGTTGCAATTGATGTTCGATCCCGAAGAGAAGGAAGAGATTTTCGAAAAGTGGGTTTTTATGATCCGATAAAGAATCAAACTTATTTAAACGTTCCCGCTATTCTATATTTCCTTGAAAAGGGCGCTCAACCTACAGGAACTGTTTATGATATTTTAAGTAAGGCAGAATTTTTTAAAGAAAAAACCTCGAGTTAATTAAAAGAAAAAACAACAAAATTAATAAAAAAGGGGGGAGATGATTAATATAAAATCTATCTTTGTATAATTTTTTACTTACAATTTTTTACCTAAAATTTTCCCTTTTCTTGCTCTATTCATACTTAAATTTACTTTTTTCTTGTTATAGGAATCCACCAACAAACAAGGGATTAATCTTGCTTATTGTACCTCTATTGATTGAGTAAACCCGAGATTTATTTCTTTATCTTTTCCTTATTTTTTTCCATCAAAATTTCTTATTTATGTTGTGCCAACCCAATACAAATCCTTATTTTATTTACTTTATTTGTTATTTGTTTTCTCAACATTGCATTCATATTGACAATGGTGTATCGAACAAATATAATTGATCATAGATAAATTAATTGATCATAGATAAATAAATCTCTTTATCCAGACCCCATATTGGGTTTTAACTTCACTTTTACTCAAATAATGGGTTTTGCATTGTTGGGTTTACTGTCATATAAGACGTATTTTGGAATTTAACTTAACAAAAATAAAAAATTGATAAAAAACTGGTAGGTCTGTCACAATTTTAGCATCTCTTTTAGGAATCTGGTGTTTTTAAATATGATCTGTACATTTTCTATTTATTTTGTATAATCGATCATAAAACATAAAATATTTTTTTATTTATTATTAGTTCAATGTTTTGATGGGGTCGTGCAGTGCAATTTAATGGATTTTTCATTTTTATCGTATCTACATATCCTATTTATTTTATTTTATTCGGGTTGCTAACTCAACGGTAGAGTACTCGGCTTTTAAGTGCGACTATGATCTTTTACACATTTTGATGAAGCAACAAATTCGTCCAGACTATTGGTA
>NW_027020556.1:10000-15000 GCF_036884655.1 Musa acuminata AAA Group
TGTAGTAGCGGTCCTTATATCTCGTATTAACAATCGAAAGATGGTCGAAAGAAAAAATCTCTATTTGATGGAGCTTCTTCCTATACCTATGAATTCCATTGGACCCAGAAATGTGAATTCCATTGGACCCAGAAATGAGACATTGGAAGAATCTTTTCGGTCTTCCAATATCAATAGGTTGATTGTTTCGTTCCTGTATCTTCCAAAAGGGAAAAAGATTTCTGAGAGTTGTTTCATGGATCCGCAAGAGAGTACTTGGGTTCTCCCAATAAATAAAAAGTGTATCATGCCTGAATCTAACCGGAGTTCGCGGTGGTGGAGGAACCGGATCGGAAAAAAGAGGGATTCTAGTTGTAAGATATCTAATGAAACCGTAGCTGGAATTAATGAAACCGTAGCTGGAATTAAGATCTCATTCAAAGAGAAAGATAGCGAATATCTGGAGTTTCTTTTTTTATCCTATACGGATGATCCGATCCGCAAGGACCATGATTGGGAATTGTTTGATCGTCTTTCTCCGAGGAAGAAGCGAAACATAATCAACTTGAATTTGGGACAGCTATTCGAAATCTTAGGGAAAGACTTGATTTGTTATCTCATGTCTGCTTTTCGTGAAAAAAGACCAATTGAAGGGGAGGGTTTCTTCAAACAACAAGGAGCTGAGGCAACTATTCAATCAAATGATATTGAGCATGTTTCCCATCTCTTCTCGAGAAACAAGTGGGGTATTTCTTTGCAAAATTGTGTTCAATTTCATATGTGGCAATTCCGCCAAGATCTCTTCGTTAGTTGGGGGAAGAATCAGCACGAATCGGATTTTTTGAGGAACGTATCGAGAGAGAATTTGATTTGGTTAGACAATGTGTGGTTGGTAAACAAGGATCGGTTTTTTAGCAAGGTACGGAATGTATTGTCAAATATTCAATATGATTCCACAAGATCTATTTTCGTTCAAGTAAGGGATTCTAGCCAATTGAAAGGATCTTCTGATCAATCCATAGATCATTTCGATTCCATTAGAAATGAGGATTCAGAATATCCCACATTGATCGATCAAACAGACATTCAGCAACTAAAAGAAAGATCGATTCTTTGGGATCCTTCCTTTCTTCAAACGGAACGAACAGAGATAGAATCAGATCGATTCCCGAAATGCCTTTTTGGATCTTCCTCAATGTCCCGGCTATTCACGGAACGTGAGAAGCAGATGAATAATCATCTGCTTCCGGAAGAAATCGAAGAATTTCTTGGGAATCCTACAAGATCAATTCGTTCTTTTTTCTCTGACAGATGGTCAGAACTTCATCTGGGTTCGAATCCTATTGAGAGGTCCACTAGAGATCAGAAATTTTTGAAG
The DNA here is from genome assembly GCF_036884655.1 of Musa acuminata AAA Group. Lineage (NCBI taxonomy): Eukaryota > Viridiplantae > Streptophyta > Magnoliopsida > Zingiberales > Musaceae > Musa > Musa acuminata. Next base: position 11,358 of record NW_027020556.1, read on the forward strand.
AAAAAACAAGATGTTTCTTTTGTCCCTTCCAGGCGATTGGAAAATAAAGAAATGGTTGATATATTCAAGATAATTATGTATTTACAAAATACCGTCTCAATTCATCCTATTTCATCAGATCCGGGATGTGATATGGTTCCGAAGGATGAACCGGATATGGACAGTTCCAATAAGATTTCATTCTTGAACAAAAATCCATTTTTTGATTTATTTCATCATTCCATGACCGGAACAAAAGGGGATACACGTTACACCACGATTTTGAATCAGAAGAGAGATTTCAAGAAATGGCAGATCTATTCACTCTATCAATAACCGAGCCGGATCTGGTGTATCATAGGGGATTTGCCTTTTCTATTGATTCCTACGGGTTGGATCAAAAAAAATTCTTGAATGAGGTATTCAACTCCAGAGATGAATCGAAAAAGAAATCTTTATTGGTTCTACCTCCTCTTTTTTATGAAGAGAATGAATCTTTTTATCGAAGGATCAGAAAAAAATCGGTCCGGATCTACTGCGGGAATGATTTGGAAGATCCAAAACTAAAAACAGCGGTATTTGCTAGCAACAACATAATGGAGGCAGTCAATCAATATAGATTGATCCGAAATCTGATTCAAATCCAATATAGCACCTATGGGTACATAAGAAATGTATCTAATCGATTCTTTTTAATGAATAGATCCGATCGCAACTTCGAATATGGAATTCAAAGGGATCAAATAGGAAATGATACTCTGAATCATATAACTATAATGAAATATACGATCAACCAACATTTATCGAATTTGAAAAAGAGTCAGAAGAAATGGTTTGATCCTCTTTTTTCTCGAACCGAGAGATCCATGAATCGGGATCCTGATGTATATAGATACAAATGGTCCAATGAGAGCAAGAATTTCCAGGAACATTTGGAACATTTCGTTTCTGAACAGAAGAACCGTTTTCAAGTAGTGTTCGATCGGTTACGTATTAATCAATATTCGATTGATTGGTCCGAGGCTATCGACAAACAAAATTTGTCTAAGTCACTTCGTTTCTTTTTGTCCAAGTCACTTCCCTTTTTGTCCAAGTCACTTCCCTTTTTGTCCAAGTCACTTCCCCTTTTCTTTGTGAGTATCGGGAATATCCCCATTCATAGGTCCGAGATCCACATCCGTGAATTGAAAGGTCCGAATGATCAACTCCGCAATCAGTTGTTAGAATCAATAGGTGTTCAAATCGTTCATTTGAATAAATTGAAACCCTTCTTATTGGATGATCATGATACTTCCCAAAGACCGGAATTCTTTATCAATGGAGGAACAACATTACCATTTTTGTTCAAAAAGATACCAGAGTGGATGATTGACTCATTCTATACTAGAAATAATCGCAGGAAATCCTTTGATAACACGGATTCCTATTTCTCAATGATATTCCATGATCGAGACAATTGGCTGAATCCCGTGAAACCATTTCATAGAAGTTCATTGATATCTTCTTTTTATAAAGCAAATCGACTTCGATTCTTGAATGATCCAAATCACTTCTGGTTCTATTGTAACAAAAGATTCCCTTTTTATGTGGAAAAGACCCGTATCAATAATTATGATCTTACATATGGACAATTCCTCACTACCTTGTTCATTCGCAACAAAATATTTTCTTCGTGCGTCGGTAAAAAAAAACATATTTTTTTGGAGAGAGAGACTATTTCACCAATCGAGTCACAGGTATCTAACATATTCATACCTAAAGATTTTCCACAAAGTGGTGACAAAACGTATAACTTGTACAAATCTTTCCGTTTTCCAATTCGATCCGAGCCATTCGTTCGTAGAGCTATTTACTCGATCGCAGACATTTCTGCAACACCTCTAACAGAGAAACAAAGAGTCAATTTTGGAAGAACTTATTGTCAGCCTCTTTCAGATATGAATCTATCTGATTCAGAAGGGAAGAACTTGCATCGGTATCTCAGTTTCAATTCAAACATGGGTTTGATTCACACTCCATGTTCTGAGAAATATTTACCATCCGGAAAGAGGAAAAAAAAACGGAGTCTTTCTCTAAAGAAATGCGTTGAGAAACGGCAGATGTATAGAACCTTTCAACGAGATAGTGCTTTTTCAAATCTCTCAAAATGGAATCTGTTCCAAACAAAATGGAATCCGTTCCAAACATATATGCCATGGTTCCTTACTTTGACAGAGTGCAAATATCTAAATTTCACCCTTTTAGATACTTTTTCAGACCCATTGTCGATACTAAGTAGCAGTCACAAATTTGTATCCATTTTTCATGATATTATGCATGGATCAGATATATCATGGCCAATTCCTCAGAAGATTCTTCCACAATGGACTCTGATAAGTGAGATTTTGAGTCTGATAAGTGAGATTTCGAGGGAGTGTTTACAGAATCTTCTTCTGTCCGAAGAAATGATTCATCGAAATAATGAGTCACCCGTTCCATTGATATGGACACATCTGAGATCAACAAATGCTCGGGAGTTGGAGTTCCTCTATTCAATCTTTTCCCTTCTTCTTGTTGCTGGATATCTCGTTCGTATACATCTTCTCTTTGTTTCCCAAGCCTCTAGTGAGTTACAGACAGAGTTAGAAAAGATCAAATCTTTGATGATTCCATCATACATGATTGAGTTGCGAAAACTTTTGGATGGGTATCCTACATCTGAACTGAATTCTTTCTGGTTAAAGAATCTCTTTCTAGTTGTTCTGAAACAATTAGGAGATTCTCTGGAAGAAATACGGGGTTTTGCTTTTGGTGGCAACATGCTATTGGTCGCTTGTGGGGTCAAATCAATACGTTCTAGGAAGAAATATTTGAATATCAATCTCATCGATCTCATAAGTATCATATCAAATCCCATCAATCTCATAAGTATCATACCAAATCCCATCAATCGAATCACTTTTTCGAGAAATACGAGACATCTAAGTCGTACAAGTAAAGAGATCCATTCATTGATAAGAAAAAGAAAAAAGAGGTGAACGGTGATTGGATTGATGAGAAAATAGAATCCTGGGTCGCGAACAGTGATTCGATTGATGATGAAGAAAGAGAATTCTTGGTTCAGTTCTCCACCTTAACGACAGAAAAAAGGATTGATCAAATTCTATTGAGTCTGACTCATAGTGATCATTTATCAAAGAATGACTCTGGTTATCAAATGATTGAACAACCGGGATCAATTTACTTACGATACTTAGTTGACAAGTATATAATGAATTATGAGTTCAATGGATCCTGTTTAGCAGAAAGACGGATATTCCTTGCTCATTATCAGACAATTACTTATTCACAAACCTCGTGTGGGGCTAATAGTTTTCATTTCCCATCTCATGGAAAACCCTTTTCGCTCCGCTTAGCCCTATCCCCTTCTAGGAGTATTTTAGTGATAGGTTCTATAGGAACTGGACGATCCTATTTGGTCAAATACCTAGCGACAAACCCCTATGTTCCTTTCATTACGGTATTTCCGAACAAGTTCCCGGATGACAAGCCTAAAGATTATTTTATTGATGATATCGATTTTGATGATAGTGATAGTGACGATATCGATATTGATGATAGTGACGATATCGATATTGATGATAGTGACGATATTGATGATGACCTTGATACGGAGCTGCTAACT
>NW_027020557.1:0-25000 GCF_036884655.1 Musa acuminata AAA Group
GAATGATTTTTTATCTTTTTCTTGTCCTAGATTTCATTTCTATTTTTCTTAATTGATTCAATCCGTTGAATTGAGAGGTGACATATAACAACTTATATCTTTCTATACAAAAAATTGGAAACTTGGAACCTGTACTATCCCACCTCCTCAGAAATAAATAAGAAGAATCGAGTTATTTCATTAGAGTTAGAATGAAAGATTCATTCTATTTCGGACCAATCTCTAATACTAAACAAAGATTACGATTTGGAATGAACCAAAATACTTGTTTGTTTTGTTACGGCAATAACGCTTAATAATATAATGGTAAGACCAAGCAATGGGTTAGATTTCGCTACAAGAAAAAGGTTTTACAGCAAACCTATACTAGACAATGAAACATAGCAAAGAGTGGAGTAGTATAATCGACGGAATCATAAATGATTTACATAACATTTTCAAATAGAAAGAATCACACATTATCGAATGATTCGACGGACCAAATCAAATCCACAAACCCACTCAACTCATAGAATATAGAAGAAGAAACGTTAATATATTTAGGCCCAATTCGTTATCTCTCCATTATCTCTGAATCAATCAATAAGGTTGCTCTTGTTCTGCCAAAAAACGATTAGTGATTAGTTAGGGGGATTCTCCAAATACAAGACAAGACCCAAGACCAAGAAAAGAATAGGTCCTAGACCCATGTGACTTAGGATTAGACTTGGTTGGTCCCATAGAAATGAAAACCATACTAAACTATATACTAAACACTAAACTATATACTAAACAAAAATATAATATATTAGGATTAGGGCTATACGGACTCGAACCGTAGACCTTCTCGGTAAAACAGATCAAACTGATTATTATCGAAATGATTCGAACTGTTTCAAAGACCCAACATGCATTTTGTTGCATTGGGCTCTTTCATCAACTGATGTAAAGATCAGTTAGTCCACCATATTTTTTCTTTAGAGGAAGATAATGAGATGGTTCCATGTGCTCTGATTTATTATTTGTATTCTGATCTAGGAGCAATACCAAAGTGTTTCAAAGAAGGGTTATCTTGACTTAGGTCTGCCTTCGGCCTAGATCAACCTAAGTTAAATGGAATCTCTATCGCTCCGCTGCAACAGTCGAATATGAGACTTCATACACCTTAAAGTTCATAGGACGAAAAGAGGTTATTTTGAGGCCCTTATACTCATTATGCCTAGCATTGAATGGGCTGGGTATTTACCTTATCAACTATCAAATCAATGGCGGGTTCTATTTGATTTGGCAACTGAATTCGCGCCTGAATCGGACCGAACCAAATATTTGTCAGGCTATTGTTCTCTTGTTCCCTCGAACCTATGGAGTAAGACATCGATTTCTCAATACGATCAATTATGTTCATTGCATAATAGGCTCCTTTGAAAAGCATTGGCGCGCGTGTAAACGAGGTGCTCTACCAACTGAGCTATAGCCCTTGTCATAGACATCTTAACATATAGATAATTTCTTGTCAAGATGGATATTCCATAATCCACATCATAGCTCTCTGATCTATTTATTTTATTTACGCTTAACAGAACAGATTTATTTACGCTTAACAGAACAGATTAGTATTGCTTAGAAATAATATTCCACCTATAATCCCCGAAGTGATGGGTTCTTTTTGTGGTGATAAATGACCTACTTAACTCAGTGGTTAGAGTATTGCTTTCATACGGCGGGAGTCATTGGTTCAAATCCAATAGTAGGTAGAACTTATTAGATACCGGAGTCGATGAAATGATATCTAATAAGTTTTTCTACCCCATCTTCTTTTTTTGTTTTATCAGATTAGACTTGATTGTGTTCAATTGGCAGAATCAACATGTGGTGTATAATAAAGAACTTTTTAAAAACTTCTCTTTATTATTTTGATGTATTGACTTGACTAGTAGGAAATAACATTGACAGCCTCTACTCGTGTCCTAGCTCGTCTGAGAGCTAGATTCGCTTCAATTGCTTGTCTCTTACCCTCAGCTCTACTCAAGTTAGCTTCAGCTATTTCAAGAGCTTGTTGAGCTTCTTGCGGATCAATGTCAGTACTTATTTCCGCATCATTTCCTAAAATGGTGATTTCATTATTACCTATTCTAGCGAAACCACCCATCAGAGCCACCGTTAACCATTGGTCGTTGTTGAGGCGTATTCTCAAAAGACCTATATCTACAGCCGTGGCAATAGGGGCGTGGTTTGGTAATACGCCAATTTGGCCACTATTAGTAGATAAAATTATTTCTTTCACTTCTGAGTCCCAAATAATTCGATTAGGAGTCAGTACACAAAGATTTAAGGTCATTTCTTCAATTTGCTCTCCTCTTCTAAGTTCATAGCTTTCGCGGTAGCTTCATCGATGTTACCTACTAAATAAAAGGCCTGCTCGGGAAGACTGTCTAATTCTCCGGAAAGGATCAGTTGAAACCCCCTAATTGTTTCTGCAAGACCAACATATTTTCCTGGAGAACCAGTAAATACTTCTGCCACGAAGAAGGGTTGTGATAAGAAACGCTCGATTTTTCGTGCTCTTGCTACAGTTAAACGATCTTCTTCGGATAATTCGTCCAACCCAAGAATAGCTATAATGTCCTGAAGTTCTTTGTAACGTTGTGAAGTTTGCTTAACTCTTTGCGCAGTTTCATAATGTTCCTCGCCAACGATCCGAGGTTGTAACATAGTTGACGTTGAATCTAAAGGATCCACTGCTGGATAAATACCTTTGGCAGCTAATCCTCTCGATAATACGGTAGTAGCATCTAAATGTGCAAATGTCGTGGCAGGAGCAGGGTCGGTCAAATCGTCCGCAGGTACATAAACGGCTTGGATCGAAGTTATAGATCCCTCTTTGGTAGAAGTAATTCTTTCTTGCAAAGAACCCATTTCTGTACTAAGGGTAGGTTGATAACCCACTGCAGAAGGCATTCTCCCCAATAAGGCGGATACTTCTGATCCTGCTTGGACGAAACGAAAGATATTGTCGATGAATAGAAGTACGTCTTGTTCATTAACATCCCGGAAATATTCCGCCATAGTTAGGGCAGTCAAACCAACTCTCATACGAGCTCCCGGCGGTTCATTCATTTGACCGTAGACTAGAGCTACTTTTGATTCTGCAATATTTTTTTCATTAATTACTCCGGATTCTTTCATTTCCATGTAAAGATCATTTCCTTCACGAGTACGTTCGCCTACTCCGCCAAATACAGATACGCCTCCATGAGCTTTGGCAATGTTGTTGATCAATTCCATGATGAGTACTGTTTTACCTACTCCAGCTCCTCCAAATAGTCCGATTTTTCCTCCACGGCGATAAGGAGCTAAAAGATCCACTACTTTAATTCCTGTTTCAAAGATTGATAATTTCGTCTCTAACTGTATAAAGGCAGGTGCAGGTCTATGAATAGGAGATGTTGTGCTAGTATCTACAGGACCTAAATTATCAACAGGCTCCCCAAGAACGTTGAAAATTCGTCCGAGGGTAGCTCCACCGACTGGAACGCTTAGAGGAGCTCCCGTGTCAATCACTTCCATTCCTCTCATCAGTCCATCTGTAGCACTCATAGCTACAGCTCTAACTCGATTATTTCCTAATAATTGTTGTACCTCACAAGTCACATTAATTTGCTGACCAATAGTATCTCGACCCTTAACTACCAAAGCGTTATAAATATTAGGCATCTTGCCCGGAGGAAAAACAACATCCAGTACTGGGCCAATAATTTGAGCGATACGCCCTAGGTTTTGTTCTTCAAGTGTGGAAACCGCAGGACTAGAAGGGGTAGGATTGATTCTCATAATTATAATTAAAGTAAAGTATGTCGAAAGTTTTTTTGAATAGTGCCATGCCAAGTCGAAAATAAATGTCCGATAGCAAGTTGATCGGTTAATTCAATAAGAAATAAATGGGAGTTAGCACTTGATTTAGTTGGTACCACCCAACCGAATACGATTCAATCGTTTACTCATTCAATTACTCATTCAATGAGTCAATTTTCAAGTTCAGCCAATCCTTCTTTTTTTCAAAAGAAATATTAAGTACATGAAATCACGAGTAAGTCTCTTTCATTTCTCTATCATTATAGAAAAACCATCCGTATTAGATTCTATTATCTATAGAATTCGAACCCGAACTCCATTTATGATTCATTATTTCGATCTAATTGGCCATTGTTCTTTTTTTTTTTTGAATAGATATTGGATTTCCGCCTATCTATTCTTTATACCCTTTTAGGATGAATTATGCCTATTTTCACATCTAGGATTTACATATACAACATATATCACTGTCAAGAGTGAATTTTTCTTAGTATTTGGATTCAAAATAAGAAGGAGATCCATTTGATTTTATTGTAAACTTGCAAAACAAACATTGGGTTTGGGTTGCGCCATATATATCAAAGAGTATACAATAATGATGTATTTGGAGTATACAATAATGATGTATTTGATGAATCAAATACATGGTCTAATAATGAACCATTTCATTTTAACATAACATTGAAATTAGTTGATAATATTAGTTGAATATTTTTTTTCTTTTTTTTTATTTTTATTTTTGTCAAAGGTTTCATTCATGCATAATCTATATCGAGTAGACCTTGTCGTTGTGAGAATTCTTAATTCATGAGTTGTAGGGAGGGACTTATGTCACCACAAACAGAGACTAAAGCAAGTGTTGGATTTAAAGCTGGTGTTAAAGATTACAAATTGAATTATTATACTCCTGACTACGAAGTCAAAGATACTGATATCTTGGCAGCATTCCGAGTAACTCCTCAACCTGGAGTTCCGCCCGAAGAAGCAGGGGCTGCGGTAGCTGCCGAATCTTCTACTGGTACATGGACAACTGTGTGGACTGATGGACTTACCAGTCTTGATCGTTACAAAGGGCGATGCTACCACATCGAGGCCGTTGTTGGGGAGGAAAATCAATATATTGCTTATGTAGCTTATCCTTTAGACCTTTTTGAAGAAGGTTCTGTTACTAACATGTTTACTTCCATTGTGGGTAATGTATTTGGTTTCAAAGCCTTACGAGCTCTACGTCTGGAGGATCTGCGAATTCCCACTTCTTATTCCAAAACTTTCCAAGGCCCGCCTCACGGCATTCAGGTTGAAAGAGATAAGTTGAACAAGTATGGTCGTCCCCTATTGGGATGCACTATTAAACCAAAATTGGGATTATCTGCAAAAAACTACGGTAGAGCGGTTTATGAATGTCTACGTGGTGGACTTGATTTTACCAAAGATGATGAAAACGTAAACTCACAACCATTTATGCGTTGGAGAGATCGTTTCTTATTTTGCACCGAAGCACTTTTTAAAGCGCAGGCCGAAACAGGTGAAATCAAAGGACATTACTTGAATGCTACTGCGGGTACATGTGAAGAAATGATGAAAAGGGCCATATGTGCCAGAGAATTAGGAGTTCCTATCGTAATGCATGACTACTTAACTGGTGGATTCACTGCAAATACTAGCTTGGCTCATTATTGCCGTGACAACGGCCTACTTCTTCACATCCATCGCGCAATGCATGCAGTTATTGATAGACAGAAAAATCATGGTATGCATTTCCGTGTACTAGCTAAAGCATTACGTATGTCTGGTGGAGATCATATTCACGCCGGTACAGTAGTAGGTAAACTGGAAGGGGAACGTGAGATGACTTTAGGTTTCGTTGATTTATTACGTGATGATTATATCGAAAAAGACCGAAGTCGCGGTATTTTCTTCACTCAAGATTGGGTCTCTATGCCAGGTGTTCTGCCCGTGGCTTCAGGGGGTATTCATGTTTGGCATATGCCTGCTCTGACCGAAATCTTTGGGGATGATTCCGTACTACAGTTTGGCGGAGGAACTTTAGGACACCCTTGGGGAAATGCACCTGGTGCAGTAGCTAATAGGGTGGCTTTAGAGGCGTGTGTACAAGCTCGTAATGAGGGACGTGATCTTGCTCGTGAAGGTAATGAAATTATCCGTGAAGCTAGCAAATGGAGCCCTGAACTAGCCGCTGCTTGTGAAGTATGGAAAGAGATCAAATTCGAATTCGAACCAGTAGATAAGCTAGATAAAGAGAAAAAGTAAGTGTGCATAATTCAGTAATTCCTGTTTGTTCTCCTAATTGATTGCAATTAAAGTCGGCCCAATCTTTTCCTAAAAAAAAGATTGGGCCGATTGCCGAATAAAAAAAAAAAGAATGAGCATTCTATACTATGTATTTGCATATATCTTTTATATGTACAGATGTACAGATCTTACCTATATATATACAAGATAAGATCGAAGACTAAACAACTCAATACTTCTATTGTTTGTTGTTGGATCCATAGGATTGGATTAATTATGGATCCTTGGGATTGGTGGACTTTTTTATATCTCCTAGTTTCAGGCCATAGATCAAGCCAAGGGAAAGGCTCCTTTACCCATCCTATATATTGTCTTTTTCGTTCCATGTTAAAATAGAAACTTAATTATTTGATTATACGAGAACAAATTCTTTATTCTTTATTTATAGAAATAAACAACTATCTCTATTTTCGATGAGAATTTGTACATCACATGGAAGAAAGCTGTGTCTTTCTATTTTAAAATTTATAAAAAGATTCTATCAATATATATTGAAGTGATACCTCGGCTTCCCACAAAGGAGAATCATTTCTTTCAATACTTACTCGTTCTTTCAATACTTACTCGTTATTAATTAACAATCCTAATGATTAGGATTAGATTCGTATGCTTAATTCTGATAAGAAATCAAATAGTGAAAGTAAAATGATTATCCATCGAATGTATTGTATTTCATCAAATAGGGGGTAGAAAGACTCTATGGGAAAATGGTGGTTCCGTTCGATGTTGTCTAACGAGAAGTTAGAACATAGGTGTGGGCTAAGTAAATCTAGGTGTGGGCTAAGTAAATCAATGGATAGTCTTGATGGTATTGGACATACCAGTAGAAGTGAACAACCTATTCTAAACGATACGAAGAACGATACGAAGAAAAAGATTCCTAGTTGGAATCATAGTGGTAATTATAGTTTCACTAATGTTGATTCTTTATTTGAAATCAAGGATATTTGGAGTTTGATCTCTGATGACACTTTTTTAGTTAGGGATAGTAATGGTGACAGTTACTCTGTATATTTTGATATTGAAAATCAGATTTTTGAGGTTGACAATGATAGTTCTTTTCTGAGTGAACTAGAAAAAAAACTTTCTAGTTATTTGAGTAGGGGGTCTAAGAAAAAGAATCACTACTATTATCATTACATGTATGATACTCAATCTGGTTGGAATAATCACATTAATAGTTGCATTGATAGTTATCTTCGTTTTGAAGTCAGTATTAATAGTTCTATTTCGGGTAGTACCAACAATTACAGTGACAGTTACTTTTATAACTTCATTTGTACTGAAAATAGAAATAGTAGTGAGAGCGGTAGGTCTAGTAAAAGAACTAGAAAAAATTTCAATGATTTCCATGAAGAGGTGGAATCCGATTTCCATGAAGAAGTAGAATTCCACGAAGAAGTAGAATCCGACTTCCATGAAGAAGTAGAATCCGATTTCCATGAAGAAGTAGAATTCCACGAAGAAGTAGAATCCAATGATTTCAATGAAGAAGTAGAATCTGATTTCAATGAAGAAGTGGAATCCGATTTCAATGAAGAAGTGGAATCCGATTTCAATGAAGAAGTGGAATCCGATTTCAATGAAGAAGTGGAATCCGATTTCAATGAAGAAGTAGAATTCCATGAAGAAGTAGAATTCCATGAAGAAGTAGAATCCGACTTCCATGAAGAAGTAGAATCCAATGATTTCAATATAAATCAAAAATACAAACATTTATGGGTTCAATGCGAAAATTGTTATGGATTAAATTATAAAAAATTTTTTAAGTCAAAAATGAATATTTGTGAACAGTGTGGATATCATTTGAAAATGAGTAGTTCAGATAGAATTGAACTTTCGATTGATCCCGGAACTTGGGATCCTCTGGATAAAGATATGATATCTATAGACCCCATTGATTTTCGTTCAAAAGAGGAACCTTATGGAGATCGTATCGATTCTTATCAAAGAAGGACAGGTTTAGCTGATGCTATTCAAACAGGCATAGGTCAAATAAATGGTATTCCCGTAGCAATTGGCGTTATGGATTTTCAGTTTATGGGAGGTAGTATGGGATCCGTAGTAGGCGAGAAAATTACTCGTTTGATCGAGTATGCTACTAATCGATCTCTACCTGTCATTATTGTGTGTGCTTCTGGAGGAGCACGCATGCAAGAAGGAAGTTTGAGCTTGATGCAAATGGCTAAAATATCTTCTGCTTCATCTAATTATCAATCAGATAAAAAGTTATTCTATGTATCAATTCTTACATCTCCTACAACTGGTGGAGTAACAGCCAGTTTTGGTATGTTGGGGGATATCATTATTGCTGAACCTAACGCCTACATTGCATTTGCGGGTAAAAGAGTAATTGAACAAACATTAAAAAAGGTAATACCTGAAGGTTCACAAGTGTCTGAGTATTTATTCCATAAAGGTTTATTCGACCCAATAGTACCACGTAATCTTTTAAAAGGTGTTCTGGGTGAGTTATTTCAGCTCCACGGTTTCTTTCCCTTGAATCCAAGTTCAAAAATGTAAAGTATAGCACTAGATTCAGTTATTTTATTTGTAGCGAACAAGTATTTAATTCGTCGTAATCAGGTGTTTTCTTTGGTGACATAAGTTCTCCTTGTAATAAGAGACAGAGGTTTCGGATAATTTTTATTTTATATTTTATTATATTTTATTTATTATATTTTAGAATATAGAATATATAGTTTTAGAATATAGAATATATAGTTTCTATCTAGTCATTTTCTATCTAATCATATAGAATTATAGTTGATATTACTTATTACTTATAAATAAATATTATAAATAAATAATATTTATTATAATTTTTTATAATATATTTATAATATAATAATGGCTTGATATAATATAATAATGGCTTGATATTACTTATAATAGATATATCATAAGTAATAGATATATCATAAGAAGATATCTTTCTAATAGATAGAAATATTAAAACAGATAGAAATATTAAATTGAGGCACCTATTCTATGACAGATCCCAACTTACCCTCTATTTTTGTGCCTTTAGTGGGCCTAGTATTTCCGGCAATTGCAATGGTTTCCTTATTTCTTCATGTCCAAAAAAATAAGATTGTCTAGACCCAATGGGACCGAATCTTATCAATTTATTTCAACACTGGATGATAATACAGATATTTATCTCGTGTAATATGGTATGATATGTGGCTCTTTCCGAACACACAAATGAAAGAATCGTTATGCGGATATATGATATCTGCATAAATGCATGTATATGTGAATATAGCTGGTTCAAAATGGATTAGTGAATATTTTAAATAGAAAGTCAATGTATCTAACCAATTACTCTCCTAATGTTTCACATCAGAATAGTGCTAGTTGATGAAAGTTACTTCGGGATCAAGAAAGGTAAAGTCAAATTTATTTGGGTTATTCGCTCAATTCCAATCGAATGCACTGGATCTAGTATAGTATGAATTGGCGATCAGAACATATATGGATAGAACTTATAACGGGGTCTCGAAAAACGAGTAATTTTTGCTGGGCCTGTATCCTTTTTTTAGGTTCACTAGGATTCTTAGTGGTTGGAACTTCCAGTTATCTTGGTAGGAATTTGATACCCGTATTTACATCTCAGCAAATCATTTTTTTTCCACAAGGGATCGTGATGTCTTTCTACGGGATCGCGGGTCTATTCATTAGCTCGTATTTGTGGTGCACAATTTCGTGGAATGTAGGTAGCGGTTATGACCGATTCGATAGAAAAGAAGGAATAGTGTGTATTTTTCGCTGGGGATTTCCTGGAATAAATCGTCGCATCTTCCTTCGCTTCTTTATGAGAGATATCCAATCAATCAGAATAGAGGTTAAAGAGGGTCTTTATACTCGTCGTGTCCTTTATATGGAAATCAGAGGCCAAGGAGCCATTCCCTTGACTCGTACTGATGAGAATTTTACTCCACGAGAAATTGAACAAAAAGCTGCCGAATTGGCCTATTTCTTGCGCGTACCAATTGAAGTATTTTGAAACGAACTGAAGTGAAGAATAAAATGAAGAATAAATATTTTCTCAAGATGGGGGAAGGAACTTGCTAATTCCTCTTTTAATACAACTGAAGTTTCTTCATTCTTTTATACTAGAAAAAGGTCTAATCTAACTAACGAATCTAATCTAATAAGTATAGATATAAATTCATCAAACCTATCCGAACATGTATTTCGTAATACAGAATTCATCTTTTTAGGCCCAAGATTTGGAATTGATACCCTTTTCTGGTTAGACGGTGAAACATTTCGAAAGAATTAATTGATCCAGGGGGAGTTTTTTCGTCTCGAAACTCGATTCGTTACTTCAAGTGGGTTTTCGAGTATTCATCGAAAGGAACAAATGAAAATAAAATTGGTTCAAATTTGCCCAATTGAGATATCTGGAATAATATTTATTTCTTTTTTTCTCATTTTCATCCGAAAAGAACTCTTATTCTATGTCTATATTCCTTCTAAATCAAAAAAAAAATAAAATTATTACACAATAATAGGAAAGGAATAGACCCATAGGTCAATACCTTGTTATACAACTCGTGCTTCAAAGAAATATCAGATCAGATAGAGTCAACGAATGAAGCAGGTTCATTAACAATTCAATTCACAGAAAAAAAAAAATGAAAAAAAAGAAAGCATCGGCCTCCCTCCCATATCTCGCATCTATAGTATTTTTGCCCTGGTGGGTCTCTTTCTCATTTAATAAATGTCTGGAACCTTGGGTTACTAATTGGTGGAATACCAGGCAATCCGAAAATTTTTTGAATCATATTCAAGAGAAAAACGTTCTGGAAAGATTCATAGAATTAGAAGAACTATTCCTATTGGACGAAATGATAAAGGAGTACCCGGAAACGCATATACAAAAACTTCATATAGAAATACACAAGGAAACAATACAATTAGTCAAAGCACACAATGAATATGATCTCCATATCATTTTGCATTTCTCGACAAATATAATCTGTTTCGCTATTCTAAGTGGTTATTTTATTCTGAGTAATGAAGAACTCGTCATTCTTAATTCTTGGGTTCAGGAATTCCTCTATAACTTAAGTGACACAATAAAAGCTTTTTCTATTCTTTTAGTTACTGATTTATGGATCGGATTTCACTCGACCCATGGTTGGGAACTAATGATTGGTTCGGTCTACAACGATTTTGGATTGGATCATAACGATCAAATTATATCTGGTCTTGTTTCCACTTTTCCAGTTATTCTAGATACAATTGTGAAATATTGGATCTTCCTTTTTTTAAATCGTGTATCTCCTTCGCTTGTAGTAATTTATCATTCAATGAATGAATAAAGAACTCATTTGATCTTATTATATCAATCAAATCAGAATCTTTCTTCGTGTATAAAGAAAGTATTTTCAATTTGACTTAATTCTTTATACTTTTATCTGTTCAAGGTATTCGTCCTATATTCCAGTACAATTATTCCAGTACAATGACAGACTCGTGTATAGGGAACTATACTAGCTACCTATCTAATTTATTGTAGAAATTCGGGGATCAATGATTGGACATGCAAAATAAAAATACTTTTTCTTGGGTAAAGGAAGAGATGACTCGATCCATTTCTGTATCGATCATGATATATGTAATAACTCGGGCATCTATTTCAAATGCATATCCCATTTTTGCGCAGCAGGGTTATGAAAACCCGCGAGAAGCAACGGGACGAATTGTATGTGCCAATTGCCATTTAGCTAATAAACCCGTGGATATTGAAGTTCCGCAAGCTGTGCTTCCTGATACTGTATTTGAAGCAGTTGTTCGAATCCCTTATGATAAGCAACTGAAACAAGTTCTTGCTAATGGTAAAAAGGGGACTTTGAATGTGGGGGCTGTTCTCATTTTACCCGACGGATTCGAATTAGCCCCCCTTGATCGTATTTCTCCTGAGTTGAAAGAAAAGATAGGAAATCTGTCTTTTCAGAGTTATCGTCCCAACAAAAGAAATATTATTGTGATAGGTCCTGTTCCCGGTCAGAAATATAGTGAAATCGTCTTTCCCATTCTTTCCCCCGACCCTGCTACGAAGAAAGACGTTCACTTCTTAAAATATCCCATATACGTAGGTGGGAACAGAGGAAGGGGTCAGATTTATCCTGATGGTAGCAAAAGTAACAATACAGTCTATAATGCTACATCAGCAGGTATAGTAAGCAGAATAGTACGTAAAGAAAAAGGGGGATATGAAATAACCATAGTTGATGCATCGGATGGACATCAAGTGGTTGATATTATACCTCCAGGACCAGAACTTCTTGTTTCAGAGGGTGAATCCATCAAGCTTGATCAACCATTAACAAGCAATCCCAATGTGGGAGGCTTTGGTCAGGGAGATGCAGAAATAGTGCTTCAAGACCCATTACGGGTCCAAGGTCTTTTGTTCTTCTTGGCATCTGTTATTTTGGCACAAGTTTTTTTGGTTCTTAAAAAGAAACAGTTTGAAAAGGTTCAATTGTACGAAATGAATTTCTAGGTGCAGAGATTCCTTAACATCAAGTTGGTAAAAAGCGCCGAATTTTTTTTGATCCATACAATTATGTATGATCAAAAAATCTGTAAACCTTTTTGGTTGCTTTGTTTATACTTTTTTTTCGTTTTGCGGGATGTCTGGAATTCATTACTTGTATCCTATTCTTAGTAATAGACAATAGACATACAAAGAAAGAGAATACAGAGCAAGGATGGGAAAAATGAAAGAAAGAAATCCTTTTAGGAGGGATTACTAGTCTTACGAGTCTTCTATTCGACACAAGAAAAGGGCGGAAAATCCTTTTTCTTGTGTCGTCTTATATCGAAATAATAATGATTTTTTCTCCTGTTCGTCAAAGATTACCATTCCTTCTTTTCCGGGTCCACCAGAACTCTTTTGGTTAGATTCATAGGAAGTTGTGGACAAACAAAAAGAGAGAAAGGATTAGGGGAATAATTGATTGAGCAAATAGAACTTCTTCAATTAACTTAAACTTTTAACTTAGAGAAATTATTCAAGAGAAATTATTCAAACAAATTATATTATAGAGTTTTATAGAGTAAGTTCTATAGAGTAAGTTCTATTAGTAGTTTAGTATAGAAATTATTTGCAGGATGTCTCATGCGTAGAAATCTATATAATATTGTATTATTCAGAAAATCCATTGATTACTCTTTTCTTGTTTCTTCATAAGAGTTAATATTATGGAGGAAAGGAAGAACAGAGACTATGAATCAATCAATAGATTCAATTCTTCAAAAACATTATTAAGAAACAAAAGAATAGAGTGGTTTGAAACATCAGAGCAAAGGATCCGTTTTGTCATTTCATTTCTACGAATATAATATTTTGATTATGTTGACTGGCCAATTTGTATGTTATGGAATAGATCATAATCTTCCTATAAGAGTAAGAAAAGAACTCAACGGGACCTTATCGCTCTAATTAGACAAAGGAGGGTAAGGTCCCGTTGAGTTCTTTTCTTACTCTTTCATGTCTACAATCCGGTTTATCCGATTACTAGAGAGATGAACCCAACCCAGAATATGAACCGTAAAAGAAAACACCTATTAAACCGATCACAGGAATACCAGTTACAGTACCAACCAGCCAAAGAGGAATCCTTCCAGTAGTATCGGCCATTTCCCCTACTTTCCTCCACATTTTCTCAAATGGTCGTGCTAGAGACAAAAACAGTCATGGATAATTATGAGGATGGTATCTTTCCGAATGGGATAAGAGAATTCCTACTATTCTCTTTCTTTCTTTCAATTGAAGAAATAATTGGAAAATAAAACAGCAAGTACAAAAATGAGTAATAAACCCCAGTATAGACTGGTACGATTCAATTCAACATTTTGTTCATTCGGGTTTGATTGTGTCATAGCTCTATAATTCAAATTAGGTTTATCGTTGGATGAACTGCATTGCTGATATTGACCCCAAAAAAGAAACGGTAGGTACAGCTAGTCCGTGAACAGCCAACCATCGCACTGTAAAAATTGGATAGGTTCGATCTATGGTCATTGGGGGCCTCCTAAAAGGATTTACTAAATTCATCAAGTTGTTCCAAAGAATCAAAACGGCCGGTTATCAATGGAATACCTTGTCGGCTCTCTGTGAAATACTCGTTTGGCCGAGGACTTCCAAACACGTCGTAAGCTAAACCCGTACTGACGAATAACCAACCCGCAATGAATAGGGAAGGTATAGTAATGCTATGAATGACCCAGTATCGAATACTGGTAATAATATCAGCAAAAGAACGTTCTCTCCGTGCTTCCAGACATTCTGAGCTCCACAAATTTTTGTACATTCAAAAAAGGGAATCGATTCCTTGAAAGATGGGATCAGTAAATGGAAAACTACTGATATTGCATCTTTGTGAGATCGTCAATTTTGTACCAAAGGTTTATTTCAAGTATACCGAATCAGTATAGCTATCCTTCCTCTGGCACAGCAACGCAGTCTCGATCGGTACCGAAATGCTACATAATTCTTTTCTTCTTTTTTTGTTCCTTGTCTATGCATAACTCTATGTTATTCAATAGATCAATAGAAAATTACTCAAATTCCTTATAAGATTTCCATTATTGGATTCATAATAGAAAGTAAAGATCTTGGAAAAGCGTGAATCGATGGTTTCTAATAATTTATGAAGCATATTATAATATTCACACAATTCAATTATATGTATGCGAAATCTATAATAAACCCATTTTTTGGTTAAAAGTTTTTTTGTTCAAATCTTTTTATTTCAAGTAATTGGTTGGTCGTATAATACAATAAATATACTGTAATACAAAATACAATAGTATATACTATATTAGTGAAAGAAACAGAACATGAAAGAAACAGAACCCAGTTGGAACAATCCATATTCGTGATGCAACCGTTATTGTATTAGATCCAAAACAAAGGTTCTTTCTTGACCAAACTAGAAGTATGGAACTCCATGATATGGAAAGACAGAATATAGAATCTAAAAGGATAATGGAAGTTGTTCGTCTTTGAATCGAGTTGGACCTGAAAAAAAAGAATAAAAATATAAAAATGAAAAATAGAGTAAAGGTTTTATTTTTTTCGATAGATCGTGGGACACCTTTTTCTTTTCATTCGAAATATTATGTTATGGGCAATTAAGCAACCTATTACTGTACTGAGTCCAATGAGTTAAAATAAATAAAAGGTAAATAGTATCAGGCCGTTCGTTCCAAAAAGGATTAGATCCTATTGAAATAGAAAGGAAATGATTAAAATGGAATTTTCAAATCCAATTCTTTTATTCCAAAATTACTTAAATTACTTATATTTTATTTAATATTTTATTTAATATTTAAGTATAAGTCCATAAGTAATTTAAGTTTTGAATGAAGTTACACGGCACAGTTCTTAATTACTATTACTTTTACTTATACTTTATATTTTACTTACTTTTACTATTACTTTATTCAACTCACAAATACTTTATTCAACTCACAAATTCCACAATGAATCTGTTGATTCCGAATCATAGGATCGGTCAATGTCACAGCAGATGAATCGAATTTTTCTACCTATGTCACTCTTAGTTAGTCTTATCTATAATGACTGATGAATCCAGAATTTTCAATTGGAACTAAACTAATTCTGTCAATTGATTTTTTCTTGCCGTCGTATTTTGTAAAAATTGAAACTTAGGTAAGTGTTTTATCAACATATGTAGCAAAAGAACATATCTAATTTAGCTCTTTCATGCTTACTATAACTAGTTATTTCGGTTTTCTACTGGCTGCTTTAACTATAACCTCAGCTCTATTCATTGGTTTGAACAAGATACGACTTATTTGAAATGAATTGAATGAAAAATTGATAAAAACGAATATTTCTCTGAGATTCCGGGTATTCTATGGTTCTTTCTCACATCAATTGCCAATTCTTGGTCATTGAGATTCACGGATAATTCAGATTAATATTTAGGGATAGATCTTACCTTTCTTTTTATCCCCTTAAACAAACCGAAATGATTGAAGTTTTTCTATTTGGAATCGTCTTAGGTCTAATTCCTATTACTTTAGCAGGATTATTCGTAACCGCATATTTACAATATAGACGTGGTGATCAGTTGGACCTTTGATTGAGTAATATTTCTTTCTTTTTTTGATTGACCTCCTGCAGGAAGGAGGTCAAATTCAAGTTACAATTCAACTTTTTGTTTTGTTAAATTATTAATTATTTTATTGTGATTCGACATCAAATAAACCGAATCACGCTCTGTAGGATTTGAACCTACGACATCGGGTTTTGGAGACCCGCGTTCTACCGAACTGAACTAAGAGCGCTTTCTTATCCTTATGACAGGAGATACGACTGTACTGTAAAGAAAAGTAATTTTTCTACCCCCAATACGTCTTGCATACATATAGTATGCAAGACCGGAAGATTATGTCCAATTTTAATCGATCTCAATGAATCCCTCGTTACTGCCCATGGGAGAAGTAATAGGTAGGGATGACAGGATTTGAACCCGTGACATTTTGTACCCAAAACAAACGCGCTACCAAGCTGCGCTACATCCCTTTTCAAAATTGTTGTACAGTTTCATTGTACAAAATCCCTGTCTTGTTTTCCATATCGTCATTTTCTCCTCCATCTATATACAATTTTCTTGTCATTTCTTCTTTTTGGTTTCATATAATAAAAGAATTATATACATCTGAAACCTAACGTATAAAAAAGTTAATATTTATCAGTAATGCTCAGGAACAAGGGATTAGATTTTTTTTCTTTTACAAAAAAAGAAAAAAATCTATTGCTTCATTGTACATATCTATTTTAGTTAGGAATCCTGTTTAGTTAGGAATTCCGTGTAAAAAAATACAAATGATCTTGAACTACAGCATCTGACCATATATGTATTACAATCCATAATAGAAGGAGGATTTTCAATGCGAGATATAAAAACATATCTCTCCGTGGCACCTGTGCTAAGTACTCTATGGTTTGGGTCTTTAGCAGGCCTATTGATAGAAATTAATCGGTTATTTCCGGATGCCTTGTCATTCCCCTTTTTTTAATTCTAGTTATTGATTGATATGCGAAGAAATGAAGAAAATTAGAGATACAATTCCACGTGACTAAAATTTCGAATTTCGCCCCTATTTTTTCAGTTCTTTAGGATAGGAAGGAAAAGAAAAAAGTGTATTGAACCTCAGCAAAAATGTGGTAGATCGAAGATCGAATTTTGGAGAACAGAAATGAAAATGTGGATCCAGTCTACGGCGAGTTCCACGAAATCATAGCATAGAAAGAAGATATTTAACTTAAATAATAAATAAAATAAATATTAATAAAATATTGAGATTTAGGATAGGAACAATTGAGAGTTAGAAAGAAATTGTATTATTTAATTATTACTCCATTAAATTATTACTTTATTATTCTAGTAAAATTGTTACTCCATTAATATAATATTAATTATCATTATATAATGAAATGATAATTGCAACGAAATACTTAGAAATTCCATTTCTAGTTAGTAACTTCTATCGATTTTTTTTGTTCTTTTCTTCTTCTTCAGCTCGGATCGAAAATAGAAGAGTTAAGCCGATCCAAAATTCAAAGGAGGTTCATGGCCAAGGGTAAAGATGTCAGAGTCATAGTTATTTTGGAATGTACCAGTTGTGCCCGAAATGATGTCAATAAAGAATCGCCAGGTATTTCTAGATATATTACTCAAAAGAATCGACACAATACGCCTGGTCGATTAGAATTGAGAAAATTTTGTCGCTATTGTAACAAGCATACGATTCATGGAGAAATAAAGAAATAGATCGAACAGAACGCGTGTGCGCTCTCGCCAAGGAAGAGGAAGAACTTAACATATATTTAGAAGAACTTAACATATATTTAACATACTTAACATATATTTAACATATATAATATACATAATGTATAATATACATAATGTATAAGATATATAATATACATAATGTATACAAATCAAAGCCTATTTTGGTCGGATCTGAACTGAAGTGAATAAAGAAATAGAATTTTAGAAATAAGGAATAAACCATGGATAAATCCAAGCAATCTTTTCGTAAATCCAAGCGATCTTTTCGTAGGCGTTTGCCCCCAATTGGATCGGGGGATCGAATCGATTATAGAAACATGAGTTTAATTAGTCGATTTATTAGTGAACAAGGAAAAATATTATCTAGGCGGGTGAATAGATTGACTTTGAAACAACAACGATTAATTACTATTGCTATAAAGCAAGCCCGTATTTTATCTTTGTTACCTTTTCTTAATAATGAGAAACAATTTGAGAGAGCCGAGTCGATCCCCAGAACTACTGGTCCTAGAACCAAAAATAAATAGACATACTCTTCAATTGACTCAAAACTCCAATTGTAACTCAAGCTCAGATTGATGTTTTGTTCGAAAAGGCCTAGAATCTAGAGCGGGTTCCTGTGTTATAAGAAACAAAAAATGGAGAAAATTTTTTTTATTGAAACATATTCGTTCATTCCTATTACTATCTTAATTTCTTTTTATTCTATTTTCCCGGAGTTCCTTCTCCGGGGAATTCTGTTTCAATCATTCCTGTACTGTATATTACTTTAGAATCTACTTTATTTGATGATCTTGTTGGAAATCATGTAAAGACAATTCTTATTTGATATAGCTATTTGTGCAGGTATTTTACGATTAAGAAGCAATTGCTTCTTGTACAGATTGTGTATTAATCTACTATAACTATACAATACCTTATTATCACGAGTTACTGCATTTATCCGAGTGATCCACAAACGACGAAAATCCCTCTTTTGCCTGCCTCTATCTCGATGAGAGGAAGCCAAAGCTCTCATTTTCTGTTGAGTAATCGTTCGAGTAAGTCTTGAATGAGCTCCTCTAGAGGTTGATGCAAATAAACGAATTTTTGTTCGACGTCTCCGAGCTGTATATCCCCGTCTAACTCTGGTCATTGAATCAAATTAAACCTTAATGAATAACTAATTGATTTCGATTCTTTCAGTCATCCTTTTCCCCTCTCACGGTCGATTAATAACAAAACGGATTATTCCGATATATAAAATATAAATTCCAATGGCTTTTGCTACTATAACCTTCCTGACCACAATTTTTTATTCCGTCCAGGCATTTCACCTGCAAATAAGAAATTATAATGATACTCAAAAAAAATAGTGGGTTCCATCGTTTCTATGGTTACTTCTTAAACGGTGAGGTCCTCTCTATACACCGGAGCCTCTTCTTTCATTTAACCAAATGGTATTGTGAACTTGTATAGTTCACACTCTTTGGCTCTACCCATCAATTATAGAGTAATAACTCTTTTCACACTAAGAGTTATCTATACAGTGACGGCATTTAATTAGGAAAGTTGGCTAGGTAGCTGACCCTCTTAGTCCGCTCTTTTAACAATAGGCGCATAATCTTTTTGCTTCTTATAATACTATTTCCTCCGCTTAATGGATAACTATTTGCTACCAATGGGGAATTGCTTTTCATCTCAAATCTAGGTGATTGGATTTGCACCAATGGAAACCATAAATTCCATACACAATATAGGTATATGATAGATCTTTTCCATTTACCCTATTCATTGGTACCGGTCATTGACACTGGAAAAATTGTCTCATTTGTTCGAACTCATGATCTGAACGAGTCGCACATACACCCTAGTACATGTTCCTCGACGCTGAGGACATCCTCTAAGAGCGGGAGATTTCGTAACATTTCTTATCGGCTGTCTTGCGTTTCTAATAAGTTGTTTAATAGTTGGCATGTCGTATATATATATATGTATATATAGAATTAGAATGGAATGGGTTGGTTTAGATCGATCTTAACCTGATGATTGGATTGATGATTATGAATTTTTTCTATTCAATACCAAATCACAGAAAATTCGAATTATGGTTTGAAATGGATTTACACGAAATCCCCGGTATTTTCATTTTCGACCGCTACGAGATCAACAATGCCATGAGCTTGGGCTTCTGTTGCTGACATAAAAACATCCCTTTCCATGTCTTCGGATACAACCCATAAAGGCTTGCCCGTTCTTTGTACATAAACCTTTGTGAGGGTTTCACGAAGTTTCAGTAGTTCTTCCATTTCCAGGACAAATTCCCCTGTTCGTGATTCATAAAAAGAACTAGCAGGTTGATGAATCATGACCCTAAATATATTGATATTGATATAACATCATGAACGGTTCCTCTATCTCGTATGATTGGGCTAATGTAAGGGATAAAAAAAAAATAACAAGAAGAAATTGAACAACCGTACAGGCATCTTCTGTGCGTTGCATACGGCTCCGCAATGGAATTTACTTTTTTCTTCTCTTCTATTCTATCTAAGAAAGAAAGAGAATCCATCTGATTCAGATCGTTGAATGATCCATTTACCACCCTTCCTTTCGTAGGAGTCAAAAATACTATGATGGTTCTGTTGCTTTATATATTTATCTCGTCTGTGATTTAGCAATCCCAAAGTGCCTTTCTGATACGATCAAATAAGGAAAACTGATCTTTTTTTTTTTCATTTTCGTACTCTTCCATAACATAAATATCAGAAAGAAACTTCTGGTGTGGAAGAAAAATGGTTTGTGACGCTGAAATGTACCCCCGACACATAAAATCAACAAATCGGAAATAACCTTTGTTTCATACTACTATCTCGATACAAAATCTCATGTTATGAAAAAACAATAATGGTTTGTTCATATCGAACTCGAAGTGCCATGCTATTATTACTTATTATTCATATTCAATATGGCGAAGGCATAGTCTTTCTTTTTTTTTTCAAATAAAAACTCATTGGCGCCAAGCGTGAGGGAATGCTAGACGTTTGGTAATTTCTCCTCCGATCAGAATGAAAGATCCCATAGAAGCGGCTAACCCCATGCATATTGTATGCACATCGGGTGGCACAAATTGCATAGTATCATAAATAGCTATTCCTGATACTACCCATCCGCCGGGAGAGTTTATAAACAAAAAAAGATCCCTAGTATTATCTTCTATACTGAGATATACCATGAGACCAACAATTTGATTTGAGATCTCGCTATTAACCTCTTGACCTAAAAAAAGTAATCTTTCTCGATGAAGTCGGTTGATTAGGACAAAATTGGTTCCTTTAGGAACTGTACGTGCACCTTTGGATGCATACGGTTCAAAAAAATTGCGAAAAAAGAATCAATGTGTCGATTCCAGTTCTATTTTTTTTTTTTTTTTTTCTGTAATAGGTTTTTGTTTTTCTAATAAAGCTTCCATTTTTAAAAAGACATGAGATGAGTTTTGGCTTCCTTACCTATAAAAAAAGAATTTACTGAACTTATTGAAATTGAACAAATCTCTCTCATTGATGTATTGTTTCATCGACATTCAAATCACGATGTAATTTTCTTGTTTCTGAATGGGCCTTTTCAATTCTTTTAGGTTCATGTTCTACTCCGGGAAAAGATCTGTCCGAATTCCATTTGCACATATAGGGCAAATGGTCTCAGTACCACTTCTTTTTGTTACGACTTTTTTTTTTCAATTCGTTTCATGCCTTTCCCCAATCATTCGATGTACTCATCATACTATTCCGTTGGTTATTGGTTGGACGTTTGAAATCACTCCTATAATAAGGATAAGAATCGTTTATGATACAAGCGGTAATCATACATTACATGGATTACCAATTTGGTATTTTCTGAACGGAGCCTGGATACTTTATTACTTTATTTTATCTGGATACTTTATTACTTTATTTTATTTTTATTTTTCCAAGTCAACCATAAATTCTCCTAATTGATCCTCAAAATAAATAAATTGATCTAATTGCACTTCACGCTCCGAATGATTGATGGTTCACTCAATACAATATTTCTTAGGCGAAACAGAGGATATTTCGATCGAGGGAGAGAACGGGTAAATTCCATATAACCCAATATGTCTGACAAGTCGCACTATAAGTCAACCCAAACTGCATCTTCCTCTCCAGGACTCCGAAAAGGTACTTTTGGAACACCAACGGGCATTAAATTAAAGAAAAAATTGAGTACTATACTTCACTTTAATGTGGAAACATAACAATGGCTTTATCGTCTTCATCCCTTTTTCTGTTTATTGTATTTTATACATAGATTTTTATACATAAATTGGAAGGTTTATTTTATAGAGTAAGACAGAATGAATAAAGAAAAATTTTAACTAACGGATCAATCGTTGGAGTAATAAACAAGTATCTATGCATTCGTTTCCCGAAAGTAGAACTAATCCTCCCATTGCGTATTGGTACTTATCGGGTATAGAATAGATCTGCTTCTCTTTGTTCTTACGAACAGAATTGTTCCATTATTTTCAATGGAACGGAATAAAAATTAACCCTTTCTCATACGGAATCTACTGAAAAGGTTAGATACATAGTATAGTCTTTTCCAATGCGATAAAATAAAGTGACATAGTGTCTATTTTTCTTTGATAAAGGGGTATTTCCATGGGTTTGCCTTGGTATCGTGTTCATACTGTCGTATTGAATGATCCCGGTCGATTGCTTTCTGTCCATATAATGCATACAGCCCTAGTTGCTGGTTGGGCCGGTTCGATGGCTTTATACGAATTAGCGGTTTTTGATCCCTCTGACCCCGCTCTTGATCCAATGTGGAGACAAGGTATGTTCGTTATACCCTTCATGACTCGTTTAGGAATAACCAATTCGTGGGGTGGTTGGAGTATTTCAGGAGGAACTGTAACGAATCCCGGTATTTGGAGTTATGAAGGTGTGGCAGGGGCACATATTGTGTTTTCTGGCTTGTGCTTCTTGGCAGCTATCTGGCATTGGGTGTATTGGGACCTAGAAATATTCTGTGATGAACGTACGGGCAAACCATCTTTGGATTTGCCTAAGATCTTTGGAATTCATTTATTTCTCTCAGGGTTGGCTTGCTTTGGCTTTGGCGCATTTCATGTAACAGGTTTGTATGGTCCTGGAATATGGGTGTCCGATCCTTATGGACTAACTGGAAAAGTACAACCCGTAAGTCCAGCGTGGGGCGCAGAAGGCTTTGATCCTTTTGTTCCCGGAGGAATAGCCTCTCATCATATTGCAGCGGGTACATTGGGCATATTAGCAGGCTTATTCCATCTTAGTGTCCGTCCGCCTCAACGTCTATACAAAGGATTACGTATGGGCAATATTGAAACTGTACTTTCCAGTAGTATCGCTGCTGTTTTTTTTGCAGCTTTCGTTGTTGCTGGAACTATGTGGTATGGTTCAGCAACTACCCCAATCGAATTATTTGGTCCCACTCGTTATCAGTGGGATCAGGGATACTTTCAGCAAGAAATATATCGAAGAGTTAGCGCCGGACTAGCCCAAAATCTGAGTTTATCGGAAGCTTGGTCTAAAATTCCCGAAAAATTAGCTTTTTATGATTACATTGGTAATAATCCAGCAAAAGGGGGATTATTCAGAGCAGGGTCAATGGACAACGGGGATGGAATAGCTGTTGGGTGGTTAGGACACCCCGTCTTTAGAGATAAAGAAGGGCGCGAGCTTTTTGTACGTCGTATGCCTACCTTTTTTGAAACATTTCCGGTAGTTTTGGTAGATGGAGACGGAATTGTTAGAGCCGATGTTCCTTTTAGAAGGGCAGAATCAAAGTATAGTGTTGAACAAGTAGGTGTAACTGTTGAGTTCTATGGTGGCGAACTCAATGGAGTCAGTTATAGTGATCCTGCGACTGTAAAAAAATATGCTAGACGTGCCCAATTAGGTGAAATTTTTGAATTAGATCGGGCTACTTTGAAATCTGATGGCGTTTTTCGTAGCAGTCCAAGGGGTTGGTTCACTTTTGGCCATGCTACGTTTGCTTTGCTCTTCTTTTTCGGACACATTTGGCATGGCGCTAGAACCTTGTTCAGAGATGTTTTTGCTGGCATTGATCCAGATTTGGATGCTCAAGTGGAATTTGGAGCATTCCAAAAACTTGGGGATCCAACTACAAAGAGACAAGTAGTCTGATACAACATTGCTCTGGTATCTTTCGCCTCTTTTTTTGATTTGACATAGGGTTAGGGTACTGAAGAAATCTTGACTTGAATCACCATCTTTTCTTTGACTCTTTCCTTTTCTTTATATGGTAAATGATGCCAAATGAATAGGTGTGGAAGCTATAATTGTAAACCACGATCGAATCTATGGAAGCATTGGTTTATACATTCCTTTTAGTCTCGACTTTAGGGATAATTTTTTTCGCTATCTTTTTTCGAGAACCGCCTAAGGTTCCAACTAAAAAATGAAATAATTTTTCATTATCTCAGTTGAAGTAATGAGTCTCCCCATATGGGAGGCTCATTACTTCAACTAGTCCCCGTGTTCTTCGAATGGATCTCTTAGTTGTTGTGAGGGTTGCCCAAAAGCGGTATATAAGGCGTACCCAGTAAAGCTTACAAGTAAACCAGATATGAAGATGGCGACTAGGGTTGCTGTTTCCATTTTTAGACAATTTCAAGATCACAATGGATCTACGATAAGATCGTTTATTTACAACTACAACGGAATGGTATACAAAGTCAACAGATCTCAACCAATGATTAAATAGGATTTATGGCTACACAAACCGTTGAGGATAGTTCTAGATCTGGGCCAAGACAAACTACTGTAGGGAATTTATTGAAACCATTGAATTCGGAATATGGTAAAGTAGCTCCGGGCTGGGGGACTACACCATTAATGGGAGTCGCAATGGCCCTATTTACGGTATTCCTATCTATTATTTTGGAAATTTATAATTCTTCCGTTTTACTGGATGGAATTACAATGAGTTAAGTTTATAAGAACTTT
>NW_027020557.1:27500-30146 GCF_036884655.1 Musa acuminata AAA Group
CCTGACTTGAACGATCCTGTATTAAGAGCTAAATTGGCTAAAGGGATGGGGCATAATTATTATGGAGAACCCGCATGGCCCAATGATCTTTTATATATTTTTCCAGTAGTAATTCTAGGTACTATTGCATGTAATGTAGGCTTGGCAGTTCTAGAACCGTCAATGATTGGTGAACCGGCGGATCCATTTGCAACTCCTTTGGAAATATTACCCGAATGGTACTTCTTTCCCGTATTTCAAATACTCCGCACAGTACCCAATAAGTTATTAGGTGTTCTTTTAATGGTTTCAGTACCAACGGGATTATTGACAGTACCTTTTTTGGAGAATGTTAATAAATTCCAAAATCCATTTCGTCGTCCAGTAGCTACAACAGTCTTTTTGATCGGTACCGCAGTAGCTCTTTGGTTAGGTATTGGAGCAACATTACCTATTGATAAATCGCTAACTTTAGGTCTTTTTTAAATTGATTCAACCGTGAAATACCATGATTAATGTATCTAAGAATAGTGACTTCAAAGTCACTATTCTTAGATACATTAATTTGATTATGATCATTCCACGAAAATACGGATTGTGCCAAAAAGATTAAAAACAAATTTTCTTCTTTTTCTTTATAAATTTTTCTTTCTATTTTTATTAGAAAAAGAAGATGAAATAATTATCATGGATTTAAAATAAAAATTGATTCTTAGGTAAATCAATTGCGAAATGCTTTTGTAGAGTGTCCGATATCTCTTTTACATCTTCTATGCGAAAATATTCAATTCTCATAAGATCTTCTTGACTCTTATTCAAAAGGTCCAATAATGTGTGTATATTGGACCTTTTGAGACAATTATAGGTCCTGGAAGGTAATTCTGATTGGTCAATAAAAATACATTTCAATGGAATTTCTTTTTTGTTTTTCTTTAGATTAGTTAATCTATCTTGAAAGGTAAAAATGGGTAGAGTAAACCTGTTTTTATTTTCTTTGAAATTAATGTCCTCTTCCTCCGCATGTAGAAAAGGAATAAATAAATCAATTAAATTACGAGAAGCTTCATAAAGTGCTTCCTTAGGAGTTAAACTTCCATTCGTCCATATTTCTAGAAAAAGTATCTCTTGTTTTTCATTCCCATTCCCATAAGAATGAATACTATGATTCGCATTTCGAACAGGCATAGATACAGCATCTATAGGATAACTTCCATTTTGAGAGTTAGTTGTTGGTTTCGTACGATATCCACGATCTCGCCTGATTTGTAATCCAATACACAAATCAATTGGTTCCGTCAGGTTAGCTATATGTTGTGTTGTGTCAACTATTTCCACGGAAGGTGGTGAGATGATATCTTGAGCGGTTACGTATTTAGGGCCCCTGGCGCAAATGGATGCGTCTCTAACTCCATATATATTACTTCTCAATACAATTTCTTTCAAATTTAGTAAAATTTCATGTACCGATTCTTCAATACCTATTATCGTAGAATATTCATGCGGCACTTTCTCAGAGTTTGCACGTGTGATACATGTTCCTTCTATTTCTCCAAGTAAAGCCCTTCGCATGGCAATACCTATAGTATCGGCTTGACCTTTCATAAGCGGGGACAGAACGAAACGACCATAATAAAGACGTTTACTGTCTACTCTCGATTCAACACACCTCCACTGTAGTGTTCGAGTGGATCCTGCTACTTCCTCTCGAACCATACTATACTAATACTATTATTTGATCAGATCATTGAATTATTTATTTCTCTTGAAATCCGTTTTTTTCTTATTTCTACACACGTCTTTTTTTAGGGGGTCGACATCCATTATGTGGCATAGGTGTTACATCACGTACGAAACTTAATAGTATACCACTTCTACGAATGGCTCGTAATGCTGCATCTCTTCCGAGACCAGGACCTTTTATCATAACTTCTGCTCGTTGCATACCCTGATTAACTACTGTACGAATAGCATTTAATGCCGCCGCTTGAGCAGCATAGGGTGTCCCTCTTC
Organism: Musa acuminata AAA Group; assembly: GCF_036884655.1. Taxonomy (NCBI): domain Eukaryota; kingdom Viridiplantae; phylum Streptophyta; class Magnoliopsida; order Zingiberales; family Musaceae; genus Musa; species Musa acuminata. The sequence goes on from NW_027020557.1 coordinate 29,490, forward strand.
TTGTCCCTTTGAATCCGGAAGTACCAGCGGAGGCCCAGGAAACCACCCGACCTCGTACATCTGTAACAGTTACAATGGTATTGTTGAAACTTGCTTGAACGTGAATAATTCCTTTTGGTATTCTACGTCCATTCTTACGTGAACCAATACGCCCATTCCTACGTGAACCGATTCTTGGTATAGCTTTTGTCATATTTTTATCATCTTATAAATATAAGTCAGAAATATACGGAAAGAAAAGATACGGAAATATCCATTTCATATTAAAAGAAATCCTTTATTTTTGTCTTTTCTTTAGAAAGTTCTTTTTTAGAAAGATTATCCCTGTCTCTGTTTATGTCTCGGATTGGAACAAATCACTATAATTCGTCCGCGCCTACGGATCAGTCGACATTTTTCACAAATTTTACGAACGGAAGCCCTTATTTTCATATTTCTTATTCCTTACCTTAATTTTTAATCTATTCCTTGGAAGAAAATAAGTCTCTTGAATTTTTTTTTTTAACTTCGAATTGTATCGTCATGAAAGGAATGCTTTAAAAATCACCTAATCATTCGAATCTTTGTTGCGAAGTCTATAAATTATACGTCCCCTGGTTGAATCATAACAACTTACTTCAATTTTGACTCTATCCCCAGGTAGTATCCGTATAAAAC